>NC_068357.1:123160203-123282703 GCF_020536995.1 Dreissena polymorpha | reverse complement strand
GAGGGCCCAATACTCTATCGTGGGTATGCGTCGTACCTTGGTTATCGTTTTAAACTTATTGCTGACCATAACATGGGGTATGACATCTGGAAATCTACCAGAAACTTCAGAGACTCATAAATCTTTAGTCTGGGAAGTGGTTGTATGCTGTATTCGTAGTTGCGCATGTGATTGGCTTTGTGAGTTTTAATAGCCAATTTAGCATAATTAAGGTTAACAATTTTGAGAAGAAAGTTGGGTATAGTTGTAGGCTCAATTTACCTTATGTTTCTACCGTTCAATTATTGCACGCTAGATAACAATCAAATTGTGCAGCGCACATTAGTGTTTGTTAATATGCACACTTATTTTATTTATATAACATAAGGTCAAACGCAACCTTGTTTACGGGATTGTGTTGAAACTTTTAATCAATTATACCTTTGTGTATTATAGACAATTTATGTCAAGACAATTCTTGTTTAAAATTATTGCTTGACTAGATAGTACACAGATTATTTAATTTAGATGCTATGTTATATATTTGATATATGACACTGTTTATATATGAACAAAACTGTTAATCAATTAATACAGATGGGATGCATATGTGTCGCTTTTTATCCCAAGCTGAAAGAATATAATATATAAAATAATATAGAAGTGGAAGGAATCATTCCGTTCGTCACATTAATTTGTAAACAACTCCTCCTACATTGACTATGTTCCTCAACTGTTACATAATTATTACCTCTAAGTGCTACTGTCGAGGTTTTTAAATTCCGTAATAAGTATAATGATGTCTAAATGCTGCAGCAGATTTCGTTAAAGGTTGGTAAGTTCGTTATGTTCGAGTGGAGTTTTGCCTTGTGTTTAAAATTACGTAAAAAAGCTTTTTCGCGCATCTACTCCTGCATTTTAGGTGCGATTTTCGCCAAACATTTATTAAATGAAAATTTCGAATTGTGGCATGCTTTTATGAGTGCTTATTTTTTAGGAATGGAAAACAAGCTTTTTTTCCAACGTTATGCATGCGTTTGTCGTCAAGCTTTTATAAAGAATATTCAAGTGCTAATCTACATATTTTTAAGGTTTCTCGATTTCGATATTTTTAAGGAGCTATTGTCCTTGGTTTAAAAATTGATGTGCACAACTTCTAAATGTTGCGTATCGTTTTCATTGAACGTTAACAGAACAGTTATTTCCACGTTCTACTGCACATATTGTTAAAGTTTCGCGAGTGCGTTATTGTTTTTTGGGATGTATTGCCATTTGTCTAAAATTACCAAAGTTTATCTGCGCATATTTTACATTTTGCATGCGAGTTCATCAAACTTGTACAGCGCATATTGTCAAGGTTTCGCAATTGCATTTTTAAGAAGTTTCTTCGCTTTGTATACAATTACATAGACAAGCTTTTGTCTCACCATTGCATGCGATTGTCACCAAACGTTTCGTACTCATTACTTGCAAGTGCTTCGGAGAATTTTGTCTATGTTAGTTTGAAGGAGTTAATGCACTTTGTATGAATTCCATTTAAAACAGTAGCTTTACATGACATATGTTGTCTCAAATGCATGTGGTACACTTTCTACAACAATGCGCTGGTGACAGGGATGCTTCTCTGACAAATTCTGGTATTTATTTGGTTTACGATTATGTATATTAGCTGATCTGAAGAGAAATAAATTATACATTGCAAGCTAGAAATTAGTGTTAAAGAATTCCACGTCTGAATCATATTGTCTTCTCTAAACATCCGTACATTTTAATATGGTTTCGGTTTGATAAAAGAAATGAACCGGAATTAAGTATGTGCAATATCTCAAGTTACGCAAGACATATAAAATGTTTATTAAGACACTTTCGGTAAGTTAAAATATATGCATAAGGTCAACATTTCATGAAAGAGACTGACAATGCATCTCCCGCACTGAAGAGATGAAGAACATAACATGATGAAAATGATCAAATACACATATTGAATGTATTATGTTTAAATTTGTTAAGTTCGCTATCAAACACTGAATGAATTACAGTAATACAAGAACATTACAGCAACATATAAAAACATTAAAGAGAACTTGCATATAATTCAATTTAAATTAATTCATTTGATTCAATCTTACATTAAGTGTTGAATATGTGATAGTTGATATTTAACAAACTAGTATTGTTAATAAGGTAATACATCGGGCGAGTTAATGCATTTTATAAATCGTGTACAATCAGGGTATTTTCTTTATGATGCCTTAAGTTCGTAATACTTTGCCAGTTAGAAACTGTGTGGCTCCCTATCAGCAATAGCCATTGTAAAGTCTCGATTGTCCATTTAATTGGACGCTTCCTCGATGTGTGTGGCCACCTCCTCACGGCACAGATCTGTTACATATTGAACTAGAAAAATGGCGCGGCAGAGGCAGACGCGTATCCCAACGCCGAATAAATGTTATATTAAAAGGCAATTTTGGCTGGACAAGGTCTATGTTGGTGGGGCCTCGGGGATGGGTAATGTGGACATGGATGGTCGAGATAGACCGTGTTGTCATATTAATTTTAGTATTAATTTGAAGTCAATTGGTGAACAAATGAAGAAGTTATGTTAAAACACAAAAAAATGGATTTAACAAAAATTTGGGTACGAAAAAAATTTGGGTACGAAAAAATGTTGGGTACGAACAAAAATTTTGGTACGAAATTTTTTTTAGGTACGAACAAAAAAAAGGGTACGAAAAAAAAATGGTTACGAAAAAAAAGGGTATAAAAAATTGTTACAAAAATAATACTTGTACGAAAAAAATGGGTCAAACAAAAATTGGGTACGAAAATAAATTTGGCTACCAAACAAATTATGGCACGAAAAAAATGTGGGTAAAAAAAATTAATGGTACGAAATAAAATTGGGTACGAAATTGGGGTTACGTGGAAGTTGTACCCGTGGACCGCTCGATAAATTTTAAAACGGACGTAAAATAAGCTGCCTTTACCTTTATCAATGGCCAAGGGGTGGGTAATGTGGACATGGATGGTCGAGATAGACCGTGTTGTCATAAGTGTTTTTCAGTATTAATTTGAATCAATTGGTGAATAAATTAAGAAGTTATGTTAACAAGAAATTTTGGATGGGCGTGGTCGGACACTATCTCCTCCTACACTATTAGCACTAGAACCTTGAAACGTACACACATGGTAGATATTAGCATATGTGCGACGGTGCACTATTTGGAATTTTGATATGACCCCTGGGTCAAAAGTTATTATCATGTGCGTCGCATATTGTTATTAAAATGAGTTTAGTTTTTTACCCATTTTACCCATTTATTTACACATAACTTTTGACCCAGGGGTCAGATCAAAATTCCTTCGCCGTCACCGTCGCACATATGCTCATAGCTACCATGCATGTAAGTTTGTAGGTTCTAGTGCTAAAAGTGTAGGAGGAGATAATGACCAGGACAGACGGACATAAAGCGGAGATCAATACATATCCCCACGCTTGGGGATAATAAATAGTGAACTTTTTGTTCATTGTTCATATGCCATCACTTTAGGTAAGTTCATGAAAAGTGCTTCTTATCGTATTACATACAATTATAAATGTATTCTTCTAAAACAAATTTAATTCATATATTACTTGTATTACTTATTTATAACATAACAATGAATTACTATTCGCTATTTCTATCAAACAGTACAGTTAGAAAAAGATATGTTGTTTAATTCATCAGTTGATGCTTATCTTTGATAAGTACACTTACGTCGTCGTAGCCAAACAAGTAAACGAGACAGCGGCTTCGGCTAAAATGTGCAGAAACAAAACGAGCTTGCAATTCAGAAACAGCCATATGATATTTTGAAAATACTGTCCTTTATTGATACTCATCCTTAAAAGTCGGAAACAATAATAGAGTGTTTATAACGCTATTCATATATGATTTAGCAAAGGCGTGTTTTACCAACACACCTTTAAACTACTACTCCAAATACATATATAGAGAATAACAGTTTACTGCTCGGCAAGCCTCGTCGTTATTTTATTCGTGCCGAGCCTAATATATTACAAAAAAGATCAGGCAGTAACCTATTCTCTGTTTATCATACCTCTACGTCCTCGATTTTAAGAAATAATTAAAAATCGCTAAAAAGCTGCATATTTAGCTGGAAATAATATGTTTATTGTCGTTTGACGTGTTAATAATGACGTCATGAGCACTCGCGCTTCATATTTGAAATACATGATTTTTGCTGTTTTTATATTGCGTTGCATTTTGTGTTTAAAATATATTACATCATGGTATAAAAATTGTTTGTTTTGTTCAATCTGATTCGCTTTAGCTCAAAATGAGAATTGTATAGTTTATTCCGAGTAAAATGACCTACCTTCTACCATCGACTGATATAAAACTTCCTGTTGAACAGATATAAAAAATATATCATGCAACGTTATATCAGGCAGATACCAATGCAACGGTATGACAAATATTGAATATAAAGGCACACAAATTCAATTAATTACTTATAACGATGACCATACCGTTAACTTGTTATATATTTCGATTTATATTTTCGATCTAATTTATATAATTGAATATTTTTTTCTAAACTGTTTGCATTATAGTCAAGTGATATGCGCGATCCTTGTATTTTGTCATATATTTTTTAATATTTCAAATCGCCATTATGATCAAGATGAAACAAAAAAGTCAGTTTTAATTAATTATACACTTTCAAAATGACCGCATACCCGCATGCTAGTTGAGTGTCTGTATATTCGAGTAGGATAACACTAACATTTTGCTAAGATTACTTTGTTTGGAAACCGTATGACTAGCATGTAATACAGCTATTTTTTGTTATTTCAAAATATATAATAACAGACATAATCATTTTACTACATGTATTTTTTCTAGTCATTGAACACGTTAGGTCGATTGCTTATTACGTTGATTATAAGAGGTAATATAAGTCCATTAACATCGCACAAAATACTTCGCACACTAAATAATCACTACATGAATATATTCACAACATACATGTTTTGACAGATATGCTCATTGTATACACATTAATTTGATTGGCGGTTATTTATGTTAATTCATCGAATGTGTCGTAACCGATTTAATTAACAATTAGGAATAATCAGCGAAACTGCAATAAAAGTTGTTTATCATTACACATTGATTTTTTACAAGTGTAATATTTGATATTTGTCAATTAGAACATTATTCGTAGAAATATTGTGTTTTACATTTGACGTTGTATTCCCGAATCTTGGTGACGCGGCCATTGGTTTATATGAAGATCACCTCGACTTCCCTCTTTTAAATGCAACTTTT
The DNA here is from genome assembly GCF_020536995.1 of Dreissena polymorpha. Lineage (NCBI taxonomy): Eukaryota > Metazoa > Mollusca > Bivalvia > Myida > Dreissenidae > Dreissena > Dreissena polymorpha. The sequence goes on along the minus strand of NC_068357.1, from coordinate 123,277,388 downwards.
AATGCTTTAAATGTTTTAAACGTTATAACTTATGAATCGATTGAAAGGTCTACAAATAACTCGTTAAGCGCATAACAGTGACTGATATTGGAAATACGTTACTGACGAGACCCTTATCGTCTAGGAACGAAATTCTATGAGTTTTGAAAATGCGAAGAGAGATTTAAAATCACGACATTAAGTCTGACAAGTCATTCATACTTATAACAAAGAAGTCAGTTTTTTGGTCAGATGTAGATGATTATAATTTCTTCGGTTTTATTGATCTAACTGAATAAATTTTGCAATAAAAAACGATTTACTGTGTTCAAAGTGAAACCTATTATTAAGGTTGACGCAATCGACCTCAAATAATCTAATATATCTTACATTAAGATGTCATGTAATTCAAACGCCTCCCTCCTATAGTATGTCTTCATCGATGTCAATGGAATTAATTTAGATAAAATATTATCTTCAACGTTTTCCAAAAACATGACAATAACATGTCTGGCTTTAAAGACAAAACTATTGAATTTTGACATCTCTCTCGGTAAATGTCTGACACTCGGAAATGATGCGTGGATAGCAGACCTTAAAAACCATTTTGGACCATCGAAATTATGTCAAATCAGTCAAATAAATATTAACAAAAAGATCATTGCGCTAAGCAATGTCTTCACACTGAAATTATTAATATTTATATAGTAAGTTATTTCATCTGAAAGAAAATCAAATTTTTCACATTGAGCCCCAAACTCGTAAAAACAACCCGACCGTTAATGGTCAGATATATTTCACATACATTTGTTTTTGTTAAAGTTGAAATAAATTTCGTATTTTATGTTTTTTTTTCTGCAAATAAGTGGGCAATCATTTTTCTTTCTGGTTTGAGGCTCAAACAAAACGCGCTGACGTCATGGGGTAATTGTTATCCCTACAAACCCCCCCCATGATTTCGCTCGTTTGTCAATTGAAGAAAGGTTAGAATATCCCTGATAATATATCTGAAAGTTATATATGAGTCGCGCTCTCGTAAAAGGGGGTTTAATTCATTTGCGTAAACTGTCGTCCCAGATTAGCCTGTGCAGTCCGCACAGGATAATCAGGAAATACAGTTTCCGTCTAAAACGGATTTTTACCAATAAGAGATGATATGTAAATGAAATATATCATATTAGGGGAAAATGTCGTCCCTGATCAGCATATGTGAACTACACAGGCTAATCTGGGACGACACTTCACGCACATGCATTTAACCCCCCTCCCTTTTCACAGAGCATGGCCCATATATATCTCTAGCCTTTTACCACTAGTTTTGTACTATTATCTTGATAATGCGATACGTTGTCATAGGATATAAATCTTATAAAATTGTGCCAGTTGGTTTCCTTGTATCTTTGTATCTTAAATAAAATCGCAAAGAACTACTAACTGAAAGTTCGACAACGGAGACGTAATTACGTGTTTGCGCTTTCTAAAGAAATAAGTAGCGCTTATTGAATCGCACTTTCGTGCTATAGATTAAACCAGTTGTTTCAAAATATTCTTCACATGATTCATGAATTGTAGACGCTACTAATGGTTCTATTTCTGGCAAGAAGACAGTCAGTTCAAATCATTCACCAAAATATTGAAAATATTGAAATATAGTTGTATACCACTTAATTAGAAGAGTGTATGTTAGGAGACTATATTAGCCATTCTATCCTCCGATTGTCTTTAAACGTGTTTAGGTATTATTTTTTTATATTATTTGGGTGCTTTGTAAAGTGCAAATCGGCGGAATTTCCCTCAATGTAGACAATCATAAAAACAAAACAAATCGCATCTTTTCTGGTAGATATTCATCAAATCAAAATGTTATTATAAATATTGTTAATATTAATAATAACACATTGACGTCACGAGCTAGTTGATATTCGTATCCAAAAGACAAATACAATAGTTCGGCCCAATATTTCTGACAATACTCGCATGACAAGACACGGAAACTGCCTCAACTAAATTTCAGAAATCGAAAGAGACGGTTAATGGACGAAATATAAAGTACGTGTTTTTAGATTCATGTCTTTAGATTAGAACAAAAAGACGTATACATTGATGTGTGAACGTTCAAATGCGAGTGTTAACATGTTTTCACGCTTACGAATGCGAGTTTGTTTGTCCATCTAAATGAAAAGCTTTATCTCGATAATATACTAGTAAACGATACAGTTTCGATGATAGTCTTTTCTGTCATAATATGTTTAATATTTTCTAAAGGAAAAATACCATTTCGTTGTCTCGGTACGGGGAAGAGACAATAGACAGAAGCAGTTATAGATAAATTTATCGTTTAGTTGTTTGAATTCTAAACGTAACACGCTTTATGAATTACAGAGTTTATAAAAACTGCACAAACGGTGTTATGGTTAGATTTTTTGTGTTGTTAAATTAAAAAAAACACTCCAAATAAATAAAACGTGTGTTAACAAAGTATTTTAAAATATGGTTTCATTTTTCAATGATGTAAATATGCATTTACATACATACAAATTGTTTTTTAAAATCACTTAACAAATGTACTTTAAGGGAATAGTCCTGAACATTGTGTTATTTTGTAAGACCGTTGACAATTTAATGGCGGCATTTCACTTAGCATAAGTGAGTTTTGACAAATGAGGCGTCAAAACCACACAAAAGTTAACTCCGGTTTAAGATTGCCAGTGTTGTAATTAGCTTTCACATATTTCCAGGATAGCTATTTACACAAAGTTGCAAAATATTGTCAAACTGAAACGTTAGAGACAGTACCGAGAAAACGAATAATTTGTTTTGCTTTAAAGTTTGCATGATATTGTTAAATACCCATGAATTGTTCATCTAAACAAGACTTCTATAAATTAAAATTGTTAACTATTTACTATTTTGAAGTCTATGACATTTTTCGTTTCCTGGTTTTATTACACATTTGTTTTCCAAACATATCTCGTATATTTAACTTCAAAGCGAAGTTCAATTCTATGTTTGTGCACTTAAGTATCGTTAATTAGTCACTTACCATTACATATATTTTTGGAATATAGCATTTTTTGTTATTATTAAAAGTGAGGTATATATTACGCGACGTGTTCAAGCTTTGTATAAAATTCTTGATTTAACGGTACACGTGTTGTAAGATAAAAACTGTATGCCGAGTGTCTTTTGCTATATGTTCAGTAACCATATACATTTCAAAGATAACGTACAAAGCAGAATTATACAATGCATATTGAAACGTTCCGTTGAAGCGTAATTTAGAGCTCAGCGTTTGTCAGGAAATTCAAAAAACTACATGTACATATGCGTTTTGCGAACTTATATACAACGATCAACTGATTGGAGTGTGCTGCTACTTGATTATAAGATGTTGGTATACACACAATACGTGTATTGAGATAACTAACCTACTGCAATTTGGCAGCAATTATGTTTGAACACACATTCTATACAGCAAATTTGAAAACGATACTGTCGGTAATTAGCACACTCGTTAGTGTGCTTGACCTTTTGTTTAATAAAATGGTTATTAGATAGTACTAGCGTTCAATAGTGTCATGTGGATCGAATATTAACAGTATAACATCCAATACATCAATGTCATGGACCGATTTTCACCACTGCACGTTATATATTAGTTGTATTTTAATTTAGAATAAAATATGTAATATAAACGTTTTGATGATAAAGTATAAGTAAGAACAATACATTTCATTCTTTATGAATGCTTCTCTTTTAAGAATAAAGGAAGAGTAAATAATGTCTACTGAAAACCATATTGTATTCAGAAGCGTCCGCGTATTCGTTTTAAAATGCTGCAAAACACAATTTGACATACAAAACGAAACGATTTTTTTGGTGAATTATAGATTTCATTTGCAGATTAATTGGATGGTTATATTTTTTGATACTGTCAATTCTGAATACCACTGTTTCATGTTTTCAGAAATGCCACGACTCCAAGAGCTGGGTTTAGGAAGACATGCAAACACGGCGGACATTCACTGCAAATGAAAAGGTGTCCGAATCTATACTTACAATCATGCAGTACTACCAATGGAACAGGTATACACGCTAACACGCGATATCAAGCCATCACTGTCGAGGTGCCCGAGACTTTACTCGCCATACTGCAGTACTACCAATTGAACAGGTAGGAACGCTTTAACGTGATTCGACACATAACAGTTTTCATGAAATGGCCACTGGGCACAAGTACTTTAGAATTGACTCAACAAAACAAACAACAAATAACTAACTGTACGGTTTTAGCTTACGCTATGTTATTTGAACTGACCGTTCCGAATCTTAATGTTTGTCTTGTTTTGTGCTAGAACTAGAAGTGTTAATACAAATAAAATTATAATTATAAACGTATTATATATAAACTTAACCTAAAGATGCCACGGAAAATGAATTTTATATCAACAATTACTAAAGATGTCATAAAAAAACTAAGTATATAGTAAACCTTAATATTTTATTGAAAACTAGCCATTTATATGTTATCAACCAATAAAGAGAGATATTGAAATTTTGAATCTTTGCAATCCAAGTTCAAACGTTATTCTCAAAACATTCCAAACAATGTCTGTCCGACAGACGGACGGACGGACAGGCGGGCAGTCAGGCGGGCAGTCAGGCGGGCAGGCAGACAGACAGACAGACAGACAGACAAACAGACAGACAGACAGACAGACAGACAGACAGACAGACAGACCGACAGACCGACAGACCGACAGAAAGACAGACAGACAGACAGACAGACAGACAGACAGACAGACCGACAGACAGACAGACAGATATACAGACAGACAGGCAGGCAGCGAGACAGGCAGGCAGGCAGACAGACAGACAGACAGACAGACAAACAGACAGACAGACAGGCAGGCAGACAGGCAGGCAGGCAGGCAGGCAGGCAGGCAGGCAGGCAGGCAGGCAGGCAGGCAGACAGGCAGACAGGCTTGCAGGCAGGCTGGCAGGCAGGCTGGCAGGCAGGCTGGCAGGCAGGCAGACAGGCAGGCAGGCAGGCAAGCAGGCAGACAGGCATACATTTTGTTCAGACTTAGACCAAAATACATCGTATTAATTCACAAATATATACGGTGAAATGAAGTACATCCAAAAATAATTGGATTTTTTCTTGTTTACAAGATTTAAAGAAGAGGCATCATATAGTTCCCTCCCCAGATAATCGTTGTAAATATCAAGAGGAAACCGTAATTCGGGAAAGTGACTCAGAAAGTGAGTATAGTGTATGGGAAATGACGCTTGCATTTGAAAGGAATCGAATATAATTCAAAGCAGGGTTCTATATATTCCATGCTTAATTAAACCATATTGATAATATAAATCAAACAGACATGTTGCCAATCATATCTTAAGCTATAAATAACCACTATTTTATAACTGTTCATGCAATTTGTAGGCCAATCTCTTTTTGACACGACCCTTACTTGTCATGTATTCTTGCCTAGATTTCTTTAAGTTCTTTTTAAACAAAATTGTGAAAAAATATTTTATTTTCCATTGATATAAAAAAATAAAAACATAGTAAGAAAAACATATTAAAATAAAACAATAATTTAAAAGAAGAGTCTAGAGTAGAACCACAATTGGAAAACATTATTTGTTAGCAAAATCAAAAACTGTGATTGCTTATCTATTTGAAGACTAATTGCACTTTTAAATATGAGAGGGAAAGAACCCTCTTAATTCAGAAAGGAGACAAGTTAGAAGTAACTTTTGTTTGCGTGATATGAAATAGCCTAAGGGCAGATTTGCTTCATTTTCAATTTCAGAGACATAACATTGCATGCATTGTATTACCAATTAAGGCTTAGGGGCCAGGAGGCCGTTTTATCAGCAGATCTTAGCGTGATCTTACGTAAGATTCGTAGGATTTTGTCGAACGGTTTTCGTAAGTACTGCGTACCGTTTTATCAAAGAAATCGCAGCTAAGATGTCGTAAGATTTGTGCTTAAAGCTACGACTGGGTAAGACCACTCTTAGCGTTCGTAAACCTTCGTAAACATGGCGGCCGCACGCGCTTAAAACGTTGGTCAACCAAGAGAGATGAGAATGTTTCGAGAAAGAAAGGATTTAGCGATCTCCGTGATGGAGAAATATTGATACTATTGGACGTATTTATGTTTGATAACGTTAAATATATTCGTTATATCATTCTCTGCGTTAAACGTCCAAGGGAAATGAAATTTGTGATGTTTGGATAATTAATTCGTTAAATAGGTAAGTATTTAGTCATCTTTATTCAATTTCTATCAAAACAAATGTTTTATGGTTTCTTTTGAAGTAAAACAGTTCATTTGTCATTAAATATTGAATGTTAACGGGTGAACTAGAATTCGGATATTTCACATTTCGGACGCTGCTATACAAGTTAGTTGTCGACGCAATATCCTGATATGCCTTTTGCGCATAAAGTTTTGAAGTTTTTTTCTATCTAATGAATATAAAATAATGTACTGTATAATGTCTGCAATATATGCCCCAATGATTATAAGTCATAAACTTTGCAATCCCAACATTTAAATATCAGTGTTCTGTCAAAATAAGATTTATGAATTGTACAGTAATATATACAGTAGCTGAGCAACATAAACCTCACACTGCACGGTGAGATGCAAGGTAGCAAAGTTATATTCTGATCTAGTTACGCTCTTGCCAAATGGCAATGTTATTTAAATGACCCTGTATCACACTGTACAATGTCACTTGTCAGTCAGAAGTGGCTTAACTAATAGTGTTAAATCATAAAACATGTGAATTAAATAGATGCCCCAATCATTCAACAAAGTTAGTGAAACACATTTCACATATTAAAGTATAGTTTATTTGCAGGTTCATTAAGATTGTGTCAAAATGGCTTGGGTCAACACACACAACGCCTCTGTCTTTGTCCGTGGTTTGAAGGTATGACAATAAATAATGTGCTTTTGTGGATATACCATTAGAGGGACTATGGCTAGTATTGGCTAGGAAAAAGTGGAATACTACTGTTATGATGATGCAAATATTTAACCAGGTTTTCCAAAGGAAAAAACTGGTTATTAGATTGGCGAATGCGGGCGGGCTGGCTGGCTGGCGGGCTGGCGGGCGGGCGGAACAAGCTTGTCCGGGCCATAACTATGTCGTTCATTGTCATATTTTAAAATCATTTGGCATATTTGTTCACCATCATTGGACGGTGTGTCGCGCGAAATAATTACGTCGATATCTCCAAGGTCAAGGTCACACTTTGAGTTCAAAGGTCAAAATTGGCAATAAATGAGCTTGTCTGGGCCATAACTATGTCATTGTGAGATTTTACAATTATTTGGCACATTTGTTAACCATTATGGGACGGTGTGTCGCACGAAAGAATCACGTCAATATCTCCAATGTCAAGGTCACCACAACTTAAAATAGATTTATTTTGAAACAAACTTACAAAGGGGTTTATTTTGTTTGTTCATTTCAAAAGTTCAGTTTGAGTTGTCTCCCTTAATCAGATTTTTTTTCACAATGAAAACCTGGTTTTGTGACAATTTTGTCCCTTGTTTATTTTTTACATCAATGCATTGCACATTACTAAAATATAATGTGTTTAATGTGTATACATAATTTTACTTTTAATTTCTTTCAACAACATAAAAGATTCAATTATATTTCTGTATGTGTGTACACACTGTATCAACACATAAAATATGCATATCAATGTTAAATTTATAATTTAAATGAATTTAAGATTGCGTTAAGCTTGCGAACATCCTATAGCTACCTTCATAAACCGTTTAATAAGCACAAAATAAATCTCCCCACAAAATATTGGATAAAAAGTGTGAAGCTTTATGCCTTTAATAATCTTTAGAGCATAATTGTAATCGTCACATCTACATCATAACAATTTAGTAAACGTACACCGTGGAAAGCCGTAATAATTGCACCTGTTCGTCCTCTGTGTCTGCCTGTTCATCTGTGGATAGATTGTGCATAACAGCAACTGCTGAATGACCTTAATGTGTTAATGAATTGTAGCTGTACACAAATGTGTAATTATTTTTTTTTGTTATTTGTTTTCAAGTTTTGAGCATATTTACACAAGTTGTTTGTACTGAAGAAATTTTTCTTTTAATGACTGATGGACTTGTTTGTGTATCTCAACGTGACAAGGGGGCATCAGTGAAGGAGACACATGTAGTTAAAAAAACATTTGATACAGATTTTAAAGTTGCTTTCATATGCACGTGCATGTGTTGATAAAAATGGATGCCATAGATTATTGCAAATTTTGTTTTATGAATTTATTTCTTTACCCATTTTAGTCTTAAATTTAATTAATATCTGAAGATGTTAATCAATTAAATAAAATGCATAATAATCATAAGTTTTGATAATAAATTGGATATTGTAATCAAATCACTAGTTAATATTGATTGTTATTCTCTATCGACAGGTGTCTACATAAAACTGGCGGTTGTTTATTCATGAGACTCGATGAGTGCTGTCAAGCAGTGGCTGCATGAATGCGCCTGCATAACTTATGCATAGATTAGCAGGTGCCACTGCCTGAACAACTTACTGAGGCACAAGAAGGGGATGACGTTGTGCACAGTCCACAACAAGACCAAAATGCAGCTTATATGGACAACACATCATTAACTTATTTATGTAGTTGCTGTTTTATGCTCACATGTGCACGAAGTGCTATAGGTGAGGCATTGTGGTCAGTCTATGTTCGGCGACATGTGTTAATATTCAATATTTGACTCTTTGTTGATGAAAGATGGTCATTATGTTTCTGCTAATGATACATAATAACTTAATAGGTTAATGATTTTTTGTCTATGACCTGCTGCAATTCGGTCAAGTGTGGTCAACATCTTTTAAAAGTGTGGATATTGACAATTTCTGCCGTTCTTTTTTGGATTTTTTTCATTAAAGACACACTTTTTACAATATTCATTTATGCAATGCGTACGATGATTACATGTTTCCTTTATGGTATAACAAAGTGAAAATAAATTCTACTCCTTTATTTAAGTATCTTTGTAACATAACAATACAGGGTTTTCTCAAACAACTCTACAGCTAGGGAACAATGAAGTGGAACACTATCTGAAAATGAAATACATTTTATGTTAATAAAATTTGTATTTGTAAGACAAGTGATGAAATAAAAGGTTATTATTGTAACATAAAGAGATGTGGTTTCTGTTTGTTCTTTAAACAGCATGCACTGTGTGTACTGCACATCAGACAAGGTTCTGTTGGAACTAATAGTTTCATATACAAAATTCTTGAGAATGAATTGTATTATTTATGTTAAGATGGATTGTTGATTGATTATTACACATTCATGATCTACACTTCATAGGTTAATCTTTAATTTTCATGGAACTCACATCTTTCTTTTCTTACCGGCTCAAATGACTGAGCCTCACATGCGCTGTTTCGCGGATTTCCTATAATGATTATATATGAATGAATATGACTCATAAAATAACATAAGTAATCCAATATGTTATTTTAGCTTATGTATACTCGTTAATTTATTTTCTACAAGTCCATGTAAAAAAAACAATAACTTTTTTGTATTTACTAAAAAAAAATAATATTCAACTGATTTTTACAATTGGTATTGTGAAATGTGATTAACCTTTTTCATGCTCCCCAAAATTTATTTTGGGGGAAGCATATAGTCGCCGCTTCTTCTGTTCGTGCGTCTGTCTGTCCGTCCGTGCACAATTTTTGTCCGGGCTATTTCTCAGAAACTAATGACCGGAATTCAATGAAACTTTATGGGAAGCTTCACTACCAAGAGGAGTTGTGCATATTATCAGCGGGTTCTGGTTGGATGATTTATTACATAGTTATGGCCCTTTGAAATTTTCCATTAACTGTACATATAGTGCAATTCTTGTCCGGGCTATTTTAAAGCAACAAATGACCGGAATTCAATGAAACTTTATGGGAAGCTTCACGACCAAGAGGAGATGTGCATATTATCAGCGGGTTCTGGTCAGATGATATTTCACAGAGTTATGGCCCTTTGAAATTGTCTATAAAAAATTATGTCCCCCCCCAACTACTGTGCCCTCAAAACGTTTCCTTTTATCTGAATATATTGTGCAATATTGTGACAAAAAAAAACTTTGGGGAGCATCACCCGTCTCCGACGGTTTCTTGTTTTTAAATAACATGTATTTAATAAATCACCATAATAACTTTATATGAGTCGCGCTCTGTGAAAATGGGGTTTAATGCATGTGCGGAAAGTGTCGTCCCAGATTTGCCTGAGCAGTCTGCACAGGCCAATCAGGGACAACACTTTCCGCTTGTATTATATGTGTCGTTTTTAGAAAGACAATTCTTAGGAAAAATCCAGTTTAGGCAGAAAGTTGTCCCTGATTAGCCTGTGCGGACTGCACATGCTAATCTGGTATGACACTTTATGCACACACATTAAACCCTCTTTTCACAGAGCTGGACTCATATGTAAGTATGCCCAATGTTTTTATTTTGGTATTTTGCGAAATAACTTGTATCTAACGATAAATATTCATTAATAAATATGGACAATCGATCTTTATGAGCTGTCATACATACAAACATGTACATTCAATGACAAAGATATTTTGATTTATGCATTTATTACAATTCGAAATGTACCTGTAACCAAGTAACTTAATAAATAACGATATTTATGTCACATAATTAATTTGTGATTATGATAACGTTTTTAAACCTTATTTATTTTATGTGTTTTGTAACATTGACACACCTACACGAATAAATGTGCTAACTTTATACTGTGTACTTGATTAATTATCTTACCAACTTTTGTTTAACTGATGTGATGGATGAGATCTCATCATTCACACATGGTTGTTGTTGTGCGTCTGAAAAGAAAGTACAAAGTGTTCAATTTCAAACAGTCCACAGTTGGACGAAAAAAGTGATGAATGGATACCAAAAATGTAAATATAAGAAATAATTATGGTAAATATATGTCATAATATGTTAAAAAATATTTACATACATGAACTGGACTGGAATGTGTCAATAGAAAACAGCAAACACACAATACACAACAATGATTATTCCTTATGATTATTCCGTGCAAATTCATTAGAAATGTTTTTATGTATAATTCAAAGTACAAAATTAACCTTTTGCTCCCAGTCTAACTTTCATTTTTAAAATCTTACACGTAACTGACATTGTGAATTGGTTATAATCATTTTGTGGTAAGAGTAAGTTAGTAAGTAAGAGTCATGAGATTTCATTAGTTAATATACCTTAAAGTCCGTCCATTTCTTGATAACTTTGTCTATCTTGGGGCTACACAATCAAATGCTGTTCACTCTTGACATTGGTTGATAGTTTTCAGGTTTGTGTTTACAATTTAAAATTAATTCTAAAGCTATGTACACTGGGTAATAAAGTAAATTCTATGCCAAAATAATTATACAGTAGGCATCCGTATATACTATCCCGGTGGTGTAGTGGTTGAGGTGTCCGCCTAGCGATCGGGAGTTCGTGGGTTCGCTCCCTACTCGAGGAGCATTCTAATTATTTCCTCCATAGACACCAAGTACTGGTTCTTCCCAGGAAACGGACTCGACATTGTCCATATCTGCCTATATCGGCCTTCATGTAATAGTCAGCAATTGACTGTAGGATGTACGAAGTAGAAGTACGAAAACAAATATATAGCGAAAGAAGCGCAAAATGTGTAAGATTAGAATGTTCCTTGAAAAGAGAGATACATTTACTCTAAAAACAAACATAAAAATAAATTATTTTCTTCAAATGTGGGGCATAGAAATAATGTATTGATTGATACTCGAATACTTTTCTGCCTAAAACATTAGATATAAACACACAATAACGATTTGTTATTTTAAAGGCTGACAGTTCCAAACGCGGGAAAATATGATTTCGTTATAACAGTACTTGCAACTAGAATTTAGAAAATAAATACATAAAATAAATGCATAAAACATTTCGATTCTTTGGTGTAAAATAACGATATGAATTTTATAAAAACTCAGTATCAATTACGAGACAAATTGACAGACATAAACGCTTCAATATTTTAAGACATGAGTCATGATATCCCTACATTTAGTTCTACTTTTAGTAAATCATAACTATCATTAACTACTTGCCTCTGTTTACGTTGTCGGCCATCTTGCTTTTTTGACATAAACGCGGGAAATCGTGTGAGGTTTTTCGACTGGTTCGCGATTTTACAGATCGTACGCTTAACTAAAATCTTAGCTGCGACTCGATACTTACGACGGCGTTCATAAAACGGGTATTAGCGGATCGTAAATGAAATCGTAAGTCAAGGATTTAAGATAAGATCCGCTAAGATAAGATCTGTTGATAAAACGGCCTCCAGATTTATAACCCTAGAAAACAGAAGAGTTCTGTTTGTCCATCTGCTAATCAAATATATATATATATATATATATGGAGAAAGATGTGCGAACAACCAGATACACAGACATACAAACAGACAGACAGACAAATAGACAGACATAATCCTATTGAAGACTTCGGCGTGTGCGCCTAGCTACGGTGCAGAATGAAGCAGACATACTGTGAAATCCCCATCCCCTCAAAGATGGTTCATTCACAGTTATATACTCCATACTTTTACCGCAACACATTTTCCAATGTTGGAACAGTTTACATACACAAAAGGGACAGTTACATGAACATTAATTACAAACATGGAATCATAGTTGTATTTGGGTAGGATCCGATAAGGATTCATAAACTACCCTAACACTATGTTAGAGACACAGCGGAAATACGTTGGATCTTGAAGATACAGTGAAATTATGAGTATTTGTGTGTTTCAAGGGAGATAATTATATTTCACAACAACGTTATTTCCGTTTTCTGGGATCTATTAATGGATACTCGTTCACAGTCGATTGTTTATATATATGGAGAAAGATATGCGAACAACCAGATACACAGACATACAAACAGACAGGCAGACAAACAGACATACATATTCCTATTGGAGACTTCGGCGTGTGCGCCTAGCTACGGTGCAGAATGAAGCAAACATACTGTGAAATCCCCATCCCCCCAAAAAATATGGTTCATTCACAGTTATATACTCCATACTTTTACCGCAACACATCTTCCAATGTTGGAACAGTTTACATACACAGAAGGGACAGTTAAATGAACATTTATTACAAACATGAAATCATAGTTGTATTTGGGTAGGATCCGATAAGGATTCATAAACTACCCTAACACTATGTTAGAGACACAGCGGAAATACGTTGGATCTTGAAGATACAGTGAAATTATGAGTATTTGTATGTTTCAAGGGAGATAATTATATTTCACAACAACGTTATTTCCGTTTATATATATATATATATATATATATATATATATATATATATATATATATATATATATATATATATTTATCAGTGGAATACCATGGTAACTACAAAAGTAATAATACTTAAGTAACAGATGTGATATACTGAGATAAAGTAATGCCTTAGTCCTTTTATATATTTGAGGCCGTTTCCATAAATGAAAGAAGTATTTTTTTACAGCTTTCAAGATTTTGTTTACAATAAATAACTCAAAAAATAGTTGATCAATAACAGAATAATGATTTATTTAATATAGAATAGATTAACGTCTTCCTTTGTGATGTTTAAATGCTGTAATTTTCAATCGACACGTATTGACCAGTAATGACCAGTATTGACTGGTTTAAACCAGGTATTGACCGCCGGCCCGGTCAATACTCAATTGACCAGTCAATATGCCAACCCTGATTCAAAGAAAGTGATATTTCTCCAAAGACATCCCTGTAAGCATAATCACAGAAAGGCAAGACTATTGCTTAATATTCTGCTAAATATTAGCTTTTCGGCAACATGCACATCGCAAATAAAATTAAAAATTATACAAACATTTGCGCGTTTCAAATCAATGTTTCAAATTATTTACATATGAACATTTCCAAATTCAGTACTGTTTACACCCTGACATATATGATAGACCATTAGACAACTACCAATCCATAATTGTTTTTGTTGAACGTGAGTTAATATGAGTAGCGTACCGTTCTATACTTCCTAACGGGGATAAGGATTGAACTGTTTTGTTTTTAATATTTTAATATTTAATTAATAGGATTTTATTAATAGCTTCCTGTAAAGTGGAGATAATGATGTCGGTTCAATTGATATAGAGAAGTGTGATCATTTGACGCGATATCTATTAGTGCGTCGTTTCATAAAGTGTTTGATGAGAACTAACGCAAATACAAACTATCTGCAAAACTAACTCTGAAGGTTAACCCTCTAAGATAATAAACGTAGCGTCCACGTGTAATGTATAACACAGTTATCAAAAAAATAGTCTGCTAGGATGTCTCGACTTTATTAAAACACTCGAAACATGTATGGAAAAAAGCTTTGTAATTGTAATAATATTTGCGTAAAGCAAACGCTGTGTGTGGAAAAAAACAACACATAAAAGCCTAACATAAAAATGTTGCATATGTTATCCAAACAGCTTAAAGATCTCTATTTTAAATCTGAGTTTGGACGCATTAAGCTGACTGAATACGTTTGAATGATTAACACGCTTTTCAGAAATAATCAATCCTGTTTATATTGAAGACTTGTCTAAACATTGGTCCAAATATATGTACCTGTCTAAATAAGTTTGTGTACGTAACCAAAACGAAATTGAAACACATTGGTTTTGTTCAAATATTAACACTATGTTTAATTGTAAGCCTCCTCTAATTTGTTTGAAGTCTTCATTCAAACCGCACATCTCAACGTTGAAACATTGAACAGCGTTTTGTTTCTCTGAGTCACTTCCATCAACACAACAGTAAATAAAGGTGGTATATCTCTCTCTTTTGTTCTTCTTCTCTTGATCAATAAGCTATGATTGCGTCTTCAATGTTAGTATAGCGTAATCAATGTTATTTAATATTTCAAACTACAGTTAACTTGCATCATAAGTTATGTGTCTTATTAATCGTATTTCCCCTTTCAAAGTTACATAGGTAGTCAAGAAAATTAGTTGAAACAAATGATGCATTGTTTTTGCCCTCAATTTATATGATTCGCTGTTGTTGAAAGTACTCTTACGTTTGTTTTTGTAGGGGCAACGTATCGATAAGCCGCCTTAACATCATCTCGCGGTAACATGCTTTGCATTGACCGTTCCAAGGCGGTGACCCCAGCTTTATTCTTCTATGTGTGTATGTTGTTTCGTATTGTGCTGTTTCGTACTGTTCTGGCGATTTGTCACTGGCCGTAAATAAAGGACTAAATCAAGGACCAACTAATTGTTTATAATGAGAATGCGATACTGATCCAGCAGCTGGAGTTTCACTTCTTTTTAATGACTTAAAAGATGGAAACAATCTTTAAATTATTCACAACGTGGATATTACCTAGAAAAAGAACTGACAATATATATCACGAACAGTTGACAACAATTTATAATTACCATGTTTGTGTAATTGGCATAAGCGCTCATGAAGATATCATAGTGATTGTAAAACTATAGATTTTAAGAAAAAGCTAGATGTATTGCACCTATACAACAACAGTTTAACGCTTTGCAGAACTAAACTTTGATGGTTATATTACATTTGGGCAGACACCAATAACACTTATTTATTTAGAAAGTTTGTTTTCTAAACTAATTAGTGAAATGAATTGTCGGACTTTCTGTATTTTCATTTACTTAACTTTGTAAACAAAATTTATAAATCATCACCTTACATACTGAAATAACTGAAATAAAGAAATAATTGAATAATATTTGTATTGCACGGATTTGATATTACATTCTGAACAATAAAGTGTAGTTAAATTGTTATTGAACAAGCGCAAGTCTTTTATTTACGCAATTGACAAATTTTGCTACAGAATACTGGACAATAAGTACAACACATTTATATACACATACTTAAATCTGAGATCGTTTACTTTAAATTGTCTTATAACAGTCGATTTTAAGCCACTCTAGTGTTTATATTCGATGCATTCATAAAAATTCACATTTATGCTGTGTTCTTCTTTGTCACACGGACGAAATGGCCAGGGAATGAAGTATATACAAGGCAAAAAAATAAATATTATCCTATTTGTGAAAGTCTGGATAATTGCATGCTATTAAAGACGTTTCAGTCACGCAGCATAGTTGAATAAGAATATAATAAAGAGGCTCTAATGAATGAATGTTTATACTTATAGATTAATCGTGTGTATTGATTAAAAGTGCCGCACTGTGGGTATAATTCACGTTCACGCAATACGATTCAAATTGTAGACTATCGGAAACGATAAAGAAACATTTTTTTACACGTATCACATAATATAAAGGCATAACATGACACGTAGTCATCATTCTATGGCGGAAAATGGTCTGCCTTCCCCTTTAGTATAATACCATATGTTCTTGCGATTATTCTTCACGAAGCACACAATAAACGTATACACATGACTTTTAAATGATAATATTTTTATTTGTATTTAGTTTATAGTTTTTTTTAATTGATCCATGAGAAACGAACTATATATTATTATAAAACAATTGTCGATGCGTTTGAATGTTTTATTCAATTCTACGAAATGTTATCTCCATAAAAGAAATACTCATAAACTACAATTGGTTCATAGGCATTCAATTGAGTCTCGATCTATAAAAAATGGACTTAATCCATGTGCGCTAAGTGTCGTCCGACTGGCTACCCAGGAAAGACTCATTTTTCTCAGCTGGATATCTTGTTAGAAGCGACTTACTTTAAAAGACAAATTCCTTAAAATCATACATCGTCGTCCCTGACTATGGGGATTTACCCACAACATCGGCGTGTGGTCTATGAAAGAAGTCAGTGTAGAGTCAAACTCGAGAAACATTTAATGTATGTAGATTATAAACTAACTAAATTGCTACAAAGTTATATAAAGCAAAAAACATCGTACACATCAATAGTATATTTGACAGACAACTTATTTGAATAATACTAGTATATTTTATTCAGCAACAAAAAGGTACATATGTAAACGATTAGAGAATGGACAAAAAAGGTACTGAAGATATTGGAACACCCTCTGGAAAAATAATTTGCTTCGTAACAAAAATTATGAATGCTTCATAGTAAAAAAAGTAAAATAACAATAATGGTCAAGATACATTGTCTATTGATACTCGTCAGTAAAAATCTATCACATACGTGTTTATCATGTTTTTCAGCGACAATAAGATAAATTCATGTGTTTCTGAAATATATCGAATTATCCGTTGAAAGCCTAAATAGTTGACTAGTAGAAGGAAGATTTTACTTTCAGAGGTGCCGGAAAAGACAAACATTTTATAACCCTTTTTTCCTAAGTTAATATCTATAAGTATTAATGCCTTATAAAAAATAAGCATTTTATTTGTTGACAGCAAATAGATGTCTTGGAAACACACTTAATCAAAGCACATGCAATAACCCATGATAAAGTTTACCCACTTATTCACGGTGGAATTAACATGGACTTGTTCATTTCTTTTATAGTTAAGGTATTCAACAAGTGATTACCAATCTTTTGATGAAACAATAAGATACATTACATATGCTGCAACAGTGTTCACTCCTTTACAGTTTTTTCATACACAGCACAAACATATGTTATATGGGTTTACTGATTGAAACAAATATATAGACATAAAAAAGCTGCATATTTGTTTCTGAAAACCATGACAATTAGCTGTGCGTGTAATATTTGATATTGGTCAATTAGACCATAATTCGTAGAAATTGTGTATTATACATTTGACTTGTTTTCCCCCCGGTTCTTAGATACGCGGCAATTGGTCTATATGATGATCACATCGAAGTCCTTCTTCTAAATGCTACTTAAGCTGTTTTACATTTTATGACTTATGAACTATAGAAAGGTCTGCAAATAACTCGAAAAGCGCCTAACAGTGACTGATCTTGGAAATACGTTACTGACGACGAGACCATTAGCGTCTAGGAACGAAATTCTATAAGTTTTGAAAAAACGAAGGGATATAAAAAATGACGCCACTAAGTCTGACAAGCCATTCATAATTATAACAGAGAAGTCCGTGTTTCGGTCGGATATAGTTGATTTTTCTATCTTCGGTTTTATTGATCTAACTGAATGGTGAAACCCATTATTTCGCCTCGGTTGACGTTCACGACCTCAAATAATATCTTATATCTTACAATCAGACGTCATTTAATTCAAATGCCACCCTCCTATAGAATGTTTTGATCTAATTTAGATAACACAATATCTTTAACTTTTCAACAAACATGACAATAATATGTCTGGCTTTAAAGACACAACTACCGAATTTTGGCATCTCTCTCGGTAAATGTCTCACACAAAGAAATGATGCGTGAATAAAATACATTAAAACCATTTTGGACCATTGGAATTATGTCATATCAGTCAAATAAATATTAACAAAAGGATTATCGCGCTCATAAATGTATTAACACTTAAATTATTAATCTTTGTACGACTATAATCACATTTTTCATATTTAGCCCCGTATACGTCAACACAACCAGACCGTTAATGCTCAAATATATTTCTCATTAAAAATGTTTGTTAAAATCTAAATAAATTTTGTATTGAATGTATTTTCTGTCAATAAGTAAACCATTATTTGGCATTCTGGTTTGCGGCTTAAACGAATCGCGCTGACGCCATGGGGTTATTATTATCCCTACAAACTACCCCATGATTTCGCTCGTTTTCCTATGAAGACAGACTAGAATAGTCAGCATCATATATCTGCGTTATATCGTTTAGTTGTTTAAATACTATACGCTACACGCTTTATCAATTATAGAGTTTAAAAACTGCGGCAACGAGGTTATGGTTTTAGTTTGTGTTGTAGAATTAAACAAATACTCAAAATAATGAAACGTGTGTTTACTAAATATTTAAAAAGATGGTTTCATTTTTCAATATTTTTAATGTGCCTTGAAAACGTGCATGCAAATAGTAAGTAAAATTCACTCTGCAAATGTACACTAAGGGAATATACCTACACCTAAATTGTATTATTTTGTAATAACGTTGACAATTCAAATAACATAAGTGAGTATTGACAAATAACATGTCAAACCCACACATAGAAAGTGAACGCAGGTTTTAGAAGCCAGTGTTGTAATTAACTTCCACATATTTACAAGATAGCTATTTACACAATGTTGCAAAATACAGTCAGAATGAAACGCAAGAGACAGTACCGAGAAAACGAATACTTACCTTTGCCTTAAAGTTTGCACGATATTGTCAAACAATTATTAATTGTTCATCTTAACAAGACTGCTATACATTTGCATTGTTTTATTGACTATTTTCAAGTGTATAACATTGTTCGTTTCCTGATTTTATTACATTTATATTCCAAACAGATCTCGTATTTTTAACGTTGAAGCAAAGTTCAATTTTATGTTTAAAGTATCTTTAAGTCACTTACCATTAAATATATTTCTGGAATATAGCATTCATTAATATAGAAAGTGAGGTACATATTTAGCGACTTGTTCAAACTTTGTATAATACTATTGATTTAACGGTACACGTGTAAGCTTAGTTTTGTCTAATTCCAGTAAACAATCAATAAACATCGGTGTGGAACGTTTTATCAATTTACCGGAAACCTTAAATGTTGTCACAGGAAGTATTGTGCTTGTTAAAATACATGACCAGTTAATGTATGTATAATTGACTTAAGCTTCAAAAACCAAATGAATAGGTCTGCACTTTTGCTGTAAGATGTTATTGTGTACGGTCGTTGTAAAAACGTGAGAATGTATGTGGCACGATTATATGCGTGCAAATAGTCTGTTATAACTGTTAAATAAAAACTTACTATAATTAAAAAAACAAAATCAATCCAAATGTGCAAGATGTCTCTATGAAAACGGTGTTTTAAATTGGCCGTACTCTGTCAAAATGGGGTTAAATGCATGTACGTAAAGTGTCGTCCAAGATTAGCCTGTGAAGTCCGCTTTTATGGTATTTTTCATTTACAGAAGGTCTCTTCTTAGCAAAAATCCAGTTAAGGCGAAAAGTGTCGTCACTGTCGTCCCTGATTAGCCTGTTCGGACTGCATAGGTCAATGCGGGACGACACTGTACACACCTGCATTAAACCGCTTTTTAACAGAGCACGGTCCAAATAATTTTGGATTTTGATAATATCGAATATGTGTAGTATGCGTGCACATCCTCATAAAGTCATGAGGCATTTTATTCCTTGTATTTAAGGACCTTTTCACAGATTTTGGCATGTTTCATTATGTAATGCTTTCAATTTATAACTGCAAAAATTTGAACTACATAGCTCCAGTAAAAACAATAATATAATAAAATTAAGAAAAAAAAGTTTTCCTCAACAGGGCAGGAACTACTGACCCCTGGAGTAAAAGTCGAACAATTAAACCACTCGGCCATCCCTGCTCTCACAGTGGGTGTAGTATTTTGTACTTTATATAAGCAATCCTCATACTGTCACAAAATATCATGACAAAAACATAACTCTGCATTTTTTTATCGTTTCGCGTGTTTAACGCTTTATTATTTTCAGGTATTTCGATCGTCAAAATATGCATATAATGGGTATGTTAGAGCATGATAAGTGTTCAGTGTTAATGTTTCCACTCAAATATCATAACTACAACAAATATATCCAAATCTAAAAAAATCTATTTTGTCAATTTACCAAGACGTAAAAATGTCTTTTTAATACTTTATCCTGAGGTGCATACATAATTTCTGCATTTTTAGATATATGATGCTATTTTCTGCTGTCGTGTTAAGAAGGAATTCACCTGATACATTTACATTATCCATATCATTAGCAACCATAAACAGTAACACATTGGCGTCAAGAGCGGGGCGTGTTGCTTATTCGCGCGAAGTTAAGTGAACACAAATGGCTTCCACACTTAGTCTTAGCCAACGGTATTAAATACAATTAAGCCACAAATCAACGAAAACATTTAAGGATTAAATGTACAAAAAACAATAATTAATGAAATTATCAAATGAAACCATAAATAAGATCGATGACTAAATGTGAAGCTTTTAAAGGAGTCATTACACAATTTTTAAAAAACGACACATTACCTCAATGAGAATGTCAATCTAATATTTACAACACCACAAGTCTAAAAGTAATAAACTTTGATTTGATTGATTTGTATTTGATTAATCTGTTGCTATTGTTTTTTTAATCATCGAGTAATTAATAGTCATTGAATATATTTATTATTCAATTGTATTGTTTCTACATGGAATTACGTTCCGATGATGTAAATGTTTAGTTAAACCATTATATATACCTTCAACCTGTTTGAACCATTATTGATTTACGTTGACATTTCAACGGCGGTGACTCAAGCTTTATTATGAAATGGTAAATGACGTATTGAATGTATTGTCTTGTTTTGTATAGGCCATAGGTAATTGACCTTAAAGACGTATGTCTATTCGGATAAGTTGTTTTAACAAATTGGCATTTTGAAGCTATTGTAGCAAAATCACTGACATTTGAACCCTAAAAAGTGACAATGATTTGATTATTTAGTACACCAAGTGCCACGTTCATTATTTTATGTTGTTGTTTTTTTCAAGTTTTCTTACATGTAATTATGTGTTTTGCGCTTTATATTATATTGAAAAATGCTATATGTTTCGTTGCATTTCAGATGTGATTAAGCGATCTCTGTGTTCCTTTAAGTTGACGACTTTGATGTTCCCTATTCATATCAACTTAAAACAATTCAAACTGATAATTTTAAACATTTTATTCGTTTGTGTTTTTGAATTAATTACGAAAATTGGATCGGGTGTTTACATGATTCGTTCTATGTGAACATTTTTATCTCGAGGTACTTTGTTTAAAAGCGTTACGGAGTTTAGTTTTAATAAAATGCTGTAATAAGTTCCACGATGGGCAAGCATGATAACTCGCCGATCAATCGCTCGAACTATCAAGCATTCAGAGTAATAATCTGTATATACCATCTGAATGTGAATTATAAGTGTAATGCATCCATATTTCAGTGGTGAAGTTAAGGACTTGTAATTTTGTGTGATATGTCAAATGCGTTAGGACACCTTTTCGCATCAAATAAAGCATGAATATCGACTTGAATGTAATCACAATTAATACAATACGCACAATAGTAAGATGAAGGTATCTGTTTTGTCAATATCAGAAGAACAATTATTGAAAGGTAATCTTAATATAATGTCAATAACCATTGCGATATGCTCCAATACATAAAATACAACATTAATCATTGACTGGGAATTTCGCTCTTGAAATGTGTCAAGAATCATTTAAATTTTCGAATAAATATATAGAAATGTTTTGCACAAGTAGCCAAAGCAAGACAGAACACGATTCAATACACATGTAGATAAAAATGTGACAAATGTATTTTGAGCAAGTTTATAGCTAACATTTTAATAAAATTCGAGTGTACACTTATTATGCATAGATAATTAGTTTTGTAGTGAAAAGAAATAATCCAAAAATATGTCATTATATAAAAAATTAGTTAATACTATATTCGTTTGTTGTGCGACATATTATTTTAGACGCGTTAGTTGTCCATTGATAAAACTATTATAAGCAATAATTAAGTTAATAAGTATTGATTTGGATCAGTTTAAATGTTTTGTCACAATATTGTAATACACTTGTTTCGGCGTTTTATACAGTCATAAACAAAATATGGACAGGGTGTCTATGTCTATACTCGCCATCCTGCAGTACTGCCAATGGAACAGGTAGGCCCAAGTCTATAATCGCTATCCTGCAGTATTTACAATGGAGCAGGTAGACACGGTATCTCGTGATACCACGTTTCACAGCCAAGGGGTCCAAGTCCATACTCTTCATCCTGCAGTACTACCAATGGACCAGGGAGGCACAAGTCTATACTCGACCTCCTTTATTTCTACCAATAGATCAGGTAGACACGCTATCACATGATATGACGCTTTCGCAGCCACGGTGTCCATGTCTATACTCACCATACACCAGTAATACCAATTGAACAGGTAGGTCCAAGTAAATACTCGCCACCCTGCAGTACTACAAATGGAATAGATGGGCACGCTATCACGTACTATCACGCTATCACCGCCAATGTATCCAAGTCTATACTCGCTATTCTGCTGTGCTATTCATTGAATAGGTAGAAACGCTATCACGTGATATTACTCTATCATCAGCAATGTGTTCACGTCAATACCCGCCATATTGAAGTTATACTAATCCAACAGGTAGGCATGCTATCACGTGATATCACGCTATCACCGACAATGTGATCAAGTCTATACTCGCCATATTGAAGTTATACTAATCGAACAGGTAGGCATGCTGTCACGTGATATCACGCTTTCACAGCAAAGGGGCCAAGTATATACTCGCCATCCTGCAGCACTACCAATGGAACAGCTAATCACGCTATCACGTGATATCACGCCATCACCTGAAAGGTGTCAAAGTCTATACTTGCCACACTGCGGTATTTCAAATGGAACAGATATGCACGCTAGCACGTAACATCACACAATCACAGCAAATGTGTCCAAGTCTATACTTGCTATATAACAGTTCTTCCAATGGTACAAATAGGAACGCTATCACGTGGTTGGACACATAGACATTTTCATTAAATGGCGACTGGGCAAAGATGCTTTCGCATAGATTAAACAAAACAAGCAGCGAACAACTAACTGTAAGGTTTTAGCTTACATAATTTTATTTGCACTGACCGTTCCAATGCAGGAACCCCAGTAATATTTATTTGTGTTAATGTTCGTCATGTATTTTGTCCTGTGTCTTAATGAATTGTTGTCTTGCATTGAGCAGGAACAAGAAGGGATAAGACAAATGCAACTGTGTTTTCATTCTTTATAAGGAACCGGAATTACGTAGTGCGCCATTGAAACAACAACAAATATATGGATAAATATTGAGGAAATTAGTTACATGTCATATTGATTACATAGATGGTGTTTGAGGCATTCATGTGATGGTTTGTTCTGTGTTAAGCTCGATTTGATAAACACGAAGTTCATGAATTAATAAAATTTGGCCCTGAGTAATCATTTTTCTATTTCTGTCGTTCATATTTATACTGAAAACACGCTGTTTAATGTTTATCTTTACTGACCGTTGATTTATTTGAAAACTAGCGTTTAATATGTGGTTAGTCAACAATTGATCTTGTCGAAGTGCAGATGAGAAACACGACCTTTCTATAATCATCATTTGAACGAACAAAGACTAGTTTCATTTTTCTATCTGTAAGGATAACATTCCGTGTGCAATTATCCTTCAGAACAAATCCGTGGTTTCACATGTTTCAATTACAGGCAGTGATAGATATATCAGATCTTTTGACAATGTCTATTCCATGTATCAATAATGCTAGAAGGATGTCTAACGCAAATAATTCTGTGATAAACACATGTCTCATTATCAGTTTAGTTTTAGTTTCAGTTTATTAGCAATCGGCAAAATATTTGCCTTTGGCCATTTACAAATACAAAAAATCATATGGCAATGACAATAGTATACATATATACATATACAATTACTATCGAACTAATTTCATAGACATATAACAAAGAACGCAGCGGAATGAATATTGTATTATATATATTGTCCCAAGATACCTGTTTTGGGATTCATATCTTACAGCTCATTGTTCATCCTTCTGTGATTATTTCTTTTCACTTCTTCATGTCTATAGAATATTCATATTTTTGTATCTCTAATTTTTGTTTTCTATTTTTGTATGTATGTATGGACATCTTTAAAAAAGAAACTTACTGGACAAACCCACATAATAATATGTACACACCCTCCCTCTCTTTAAATGATTAAATTATGCACTCTGAACGTAAAAGGGCTAAACAATAAAGAAAAACGCATTAAAATCTTCAAATGGTTAGACGAAAAAAATATAGTATATGCCTACTACAAGAAAGTCACTTGACACATACTTTAGCACAAACCTTAAAAGATGAATGGGACGGGGACATCTATCTTAGCGGACAACATACTAAGTAACAAGGCTTTGCCTTTCTGATAAAAAATATTATAGGGATCACAGTCAATAACTTTAACGAAATAATAATTGGCAGACAAGCAAGTATAGATATCAAAATACACGAAACAGAATTAACATTAATCAATGTTTACGGCCCTAACATAGATGATTCCACATTCTATGAAACATTACAATCCTTTATAATGAATAACCAAGATAAAAACATTATAATCGGTGGTGATTTTACTACTGTTCTTAACCCATTATTAGACAAAAAGAATGTAAAACCTTTATACTCATCCTAAAAATAGAAACATTTTTAATAACATAATTGAAAACTACAATATGATAGACATCTGTCGTATAATATATCCAAACGAAAGCAAATTCACCTGGCACTCAAACACAAAACCAACAATATTTTGTAGATTAGACTATTTTTTAATATCTGAATCTCTTTGCAACATTATTGACACATGTTA
The DNA here is from genome assembly GCF_020536995.1 of Dreissena polymorpha. Taxonomy (NCBI): domain Eukaryota; kingdom Metazoa; phylum Mollusca; class Bivalvia; order Myida; family Dreissenidae; genus Dreissena; species Dreissena polymorpha. The sequence continues at coordinate 123,251,766 of NC_068357.1, read as the reverse complement.
CATAAAACCAGGATTTATGACTGACCACTCTCTAGTTGAACTTAAACTGCACAATATACAGCCTGAAAGAGGCCCAGGATACTTTAAAATTAACAACAGCATCTTATTAGATACACAATATCAAACACAAATAAAACAGGAAATATTAAATACTGTTCAAAATAATAAAGATGCAAACCCAAACACCTTATGCAAACTTTGAGTTTAAACTTTATTTAAGTTGTTGATCGTATAATTATATTGCTGCACTTTACGAAAATGCCTCCACATTTTAATATATGTAAGTGCAATTTTGTGTAAACTAACATCGCTATGCAATAATTTATTATAGTAACTTGCAATACCTTTGTATGGTACTTTGGACGTCTCATATTTTTAACCATACTGATAGTTAGCTTATCTGTTGTTCCTATGTTATAATCATGTACCCATGTATACAACCAACACAACCATACGTATCATAATAATGATACCAAACATATTATCATCTCTTACTATTTTCCTTTTTTCCCTCCTATCTCCTTATCTCTTTCATATCTCCATTTCCTTTTTGCATCAGTTCTGTAGCAAAATGCGTAATCAAGTCTTAACATCAATCATTTCGCAACTTGTGAGCATGGTCAATTGCAACAAGCGTATCATGTCAGCGTTTCTGGCTCATCTCGTATATATTGGAACATATCATTATGATGTACATTAAACAGAGACCAGCAAACGCTGTCATGGTTACATATAGAGCGCAAGCTATTTTTCCACAATTCCTACACTTACTATATGCATGCCAATTATGGCTTAATGTAACAAGCATCTTTTCATTACATATTTATGTATACATGTCTACACACCGATCATTGAGTGTTGAACATCCATGCAAACGTTTTTCTGATAGGAAAAGACATACACAATGACATTCTTTTTCTCAAAAAGCTTCTAAAAGGTATCTGGTGTGTAGGAACATGCTGTTGGATCTCTATAATCTTATTACGGTCAGGTGATATTCATCCAAACCCAGGGCCTACTATGTCTGATCCATCTTTTAACACAGATTCAAGCAGTTCTTCCTCTCTCAATTCTTCATCAACTAAACACATTAGTTTTGTACATTACAATATTCAAAGTCTGATGCACAAACTAGATATTCTTTACACAGGTCTACGCAAGTTTGACGTAATTGGTTTTACTGAAACAATGTTAAATAGTTCTATTCCATCTACTGATCTCCTCTTTGACGGATTCCACCAACCAAATCGCAAGGACCGACCTTCCGATTCACATGGTGGCGTTGCTATATTACGTAAACGAAAGTATTGCCTTCAAACGAAGACATGACCTTGAATTAAATAATGTAGAATGTTTATGGATTGAAGTGTTACCCTCCAAAAATAAATCCATTCTCTTCGGCTTGTTTTACAGACCGCCTAGTGCGGATAGGTCATATATGCAGTTAATTAAAGATTCTTTAGGGCTAGCCAGAGACACACGAATAAATGATATTATTATAACAGGTGATTTTAACATAAATGCTCTCGCTGAACCGTCGGCTCGCAAAATCTCAGATTTATGTCAACAATATGACTTAACGCAACTTATTAACGAACCAACACATTTTACTGAACAAACATCTTCCATAATTGACCTAATCTTCGTAAGTAATCGAAATACAGTACTTCTTTCTGGAACAGGCGAACCCTTGTTGTATCAAACTGTTCGGTATCATTGCCCTGTTTTTGTAACTTTAAAATTTACAAAACCCAAATGCAAAACCTTTTATCGACATATCTGGCGTTATGACATTGGGGATTATTCAAAACTAAGACAATTAATGTCGGTTACTAATTGGAATTTACTAAAATGCGACAACGTTGATATATACGCAGAAAATATTACAAAAACAATTATAAAACTTGCAAGTTTATGTATACCAAACAAAACTATTTGTATCCGCTCGCGTGATCTCCCGTGGATGAACAATAACATTAAGAAAAAGATTCGACAACGAAAACGCCTTTACCGAAAAGCAAAACGAAACAATAGTGATTTGCACTGGTCAAATTTCCGTCATGTCAGAAATGAAGTTGTATTACTTTTACGTAATTCTAAAATTGAATATTTCAATAATATTGCACAAAAACTAAAGTCATCAGACCTTTGCGCTAAAGACTGGTGGAAAACACTTCGAACATTTATTCCTACTAACACAACTAACACAATTCCACCTCTTTACGACGAACAAAACAATATTTGTGTAGTTGATGACACAGGTAAAGCTGATATGCTCAACAAGTACTTTGCAAGCCAGTGTTCACTTGATGAAAACAACCATGCTCTTCCATCTATGCACCATGCAAATGCTAACACTCTTCAGTCTATACATATAACACATGAGGAGGTAATTGACTCGATTAAATGCCTGAAGATAGGAAAAGCTTCCGGTCCTAACGGAATAGACAATCGTATTCTCAAAGAGACAATATATCAATTACGCTACCCTTTTTGTGATTTGTTTAACTCTTGTCTAAATACTTCTCAAATGCCTTCTTGTTGAAAAATTGCAAATGTTTGCCCAATTTTAAAAAAAGGTGATCCATCCCTAGCATCTAATTATCGACCTATATCACTGTTAAATACATCGAGAAGGTCTTTGAGAGTATATTATACAAACACATTTTTAACTTTCTTCGTGCAAATTCATTCTTTGCACCCACTCAATCTGGTTTCTTGCCTGGTAACTCTACCGTCAATCAGCTCACATATATGTATAATGCATTTTGTAAAGCCTTAGACAATGGCCTTGAGGTCAGAGTTGTATTTTTCGATATTAGTAAAGCCTTTGATAAAGTATGGCACAAAGGTATATTATGTAAATTACAACAAGCAGGCATTCGAGGAAATCTTGTATCGTTTTTGTCTAATTATCTTGCTGATCGCAAACAGTTAGTAATATTACCGGGATCACATTCATCCCCTATTGAAATTCTCGCCGGAGTTCCCCAAGGCTCTATTTTAGGACCACTCATGTTTCTAGTGTATATAAATGACATTATTGCTGACATAAATGCACACATACATTTGTTCGCCGATGATACAAGTCTGTTCATGGTGGTAAATTCACCTAACGCTACTGCAACCGTATTGCAATCAGACATTGACAAAATTTCCAGCTGGGCTGAAAAATGGTTGGTTTGCTTTAATCCCTTAAAATCAGAATCAATGCTTATTTCTCGCAAAATAAACAAACCAAGACATCCACCATTGAATATGCAAAACGTTAATATTCCTATTGTTGATGTCCATAAACATTTAGGCGTTTTTATGTCCAATGATTGTACATGGCATGTACATATATCTTTCATAAAGGAAAAGGCATGGGCACGAGTTCATATAATGCGTCGATTAAAACTAATGCTTGATAGAAACACTCTCGAGAAAATATATTTTTCGTTTATAAGACCACTCATTGAGTACTCGGACGCTGTTTTTGATAATTGTACGCAATGTGAAAAAGATGAACTAGAAAAGATCCAAAACGAAGCCGCGCGAATAACACCCGGATGTACACGTCTAGTCTCATTAGAAGATCTTTATAATGAGCCGGGATGGGATACTATCAGTCAACGAAGACGCAAACATAAATTAATATTAATGTATAAAATGAACACGAACAATGTTCCAAACTACTTACAGTCCCTTTTGCCCGCAACAGTTGGGTCGAGTAATAATCACTCATTACGAAATTCATCACATCTCCAAACAATTCAAGCGCGAACATCACTTTATTCAAATTCATTTCTTCCGTCCACTGTTTCTGAATGGAATAATCTTTCCGATAACGTCAAAAACGCTGAATCAATCATTTCCTTCGAAAGGCTCATTAACACAAACCGACCGATTCCTAATATTCTATTTTCATACGGCGAAAGACGATCTCAATTGTTACACACGCGCCTAAGAACGAATTGTAGTGCCTTAAACGAACATCTTTTCAGACGTAATATTATTACATCCCCGCTATGTCTATGCGGACGTCATGAAACGACGTCACATTACTTTCTCAAATGTACTCACTATGTACATATTCGCGGCGAACTTTTTAACTCAATATCCGTATATTCCGTCCCTTGCATTGAAACTATTCTATATGGAGACAACACTCGCGACTTCTTAACAAATACTTAAATAGCTGATGCAGTTCACAAATTCATTATTAAAAGTAAGCGATTTGATTGGTAATATGCTACAGAACAACCCTCAATCCTTTTTCTTCTTGTTTCCCTTATCAAGTCTTTCACAACTTCTCTTGTTTTCTTTCTAGAACTCTGCCAGTCTCTCGTCTTTTTCTCTTTTCAAATGTCAACCTATAACCTGCTATTCACAAATGAAACACCATAATCGGAGTTTCTCTTATTATTCTATTTTTTTTCGATATTTTAATATTGTGTAATAAAAAACCCAACTATGTTCGTCTGACAACATGTAATTGTATTTGTATAGGGAGAAGAACTTTATAAGACAATGTCTTTCGTTCCAATCCTATTCAAACATGTTAACTGTATAAATGTTGTATGTAATTCTGTGTAAAACAATATGTATTGTTTGAAATAAATATGTTTAAACTAAACACCTTATGGGAAGTAATTAAAGGAAATATACGTAACACAACCATTAGATACACATCATTTAAACAAAGAGAAACACACAAACTTGAAACTGAAACCATCAAAACCATTGAAACACTTGAAAAACAATTGCATCAAACAAACACAAATGATACCACCGACATTGAAAATGAAATAACATTAAAAAAACAAATATAAGATGAAATCTATCATACACATCTCAATGGAATAATACTAAGAGCGCGTGCTCAGCATGTTGAACACAATGAAAAAAACACAAAATATTTCGCAAACATTGAAAAACGTAGAAGTGAACAAAAAACTGTACACAAATTAGTAGTCAATGGCAAAGATATAACAAACATAACTCAAATACTAGAAGAACAACGTTTATTTTTCGAAACCCTCTATAAACGAAAAAATGTTGAAAATAACACCCTTTTTAAAAATACACATCACGCTTTAAACCAGGAGGAAAAACAAATGTGCGTCGGATTGCTTAATGATTATGAATGTGGATTAGCCCTAAAAGAAAAGCAAAATAACAAAAGCCCAGGATCTGATGGCATCACAATCGAATTTTATAAAATATTCTGGAATGATATAAAAACACATCTAATTAATTCACTTAACTACTCATTTAACAACGAAAACTTAACTACGCTACAAAAACAAGGTATTATATCACTTATTTCAAAACCTGGAAAAAACTTAGAATCCTTATCAAACTGGCGCCCGATTAGTTTACTAAACAATGATTATAAAATTGCAACAAAAAGTATAGCAAACAGAATAAAAAAATATTACCATCAATTATTTCAAAATTTCAATCTGGTTTCATAAAAGGACGTTACATTAGTAAAAACGTTCGTCTTATCCAAGAATGCATAAACCTTTTCAACAATTCAAATAGTCCTGGTCTAATATTCTTTGCAGACTTTGAAAAGGCATTCGATTCGCTTGATCATTTATTTATGTTCTCCTGCTTAGAAAATATGAACTTTGGTGAAAGTCTCATTCAATGGGTCAAACTATTCTATACCGATATTAATAGTATAATCATTAACAATGGCTTCTTTTCAAACAGTTTTAACATCGAACGGGGGGTTCGACAAGGATGTCCACTCTCATCATCGCTATTTATTATTTGCACTGAGTATCTGTCACATCACATCCAATCAAATAAACACATAAAAGGCATATCACTAGAACCTGACGAAGAAATCAAACAATCCCTATTTGCTGACGATGCAACTTACTTTTTAAACGACAATTACGATTCTTTCCATAACCTAATAGAGTCGCTAACCCTTTACGGAATGACATCGGGTCTAAAACTAAACAAAAGTAAATGAACTGTGCTACGAGTAGGTAAATTAAAACAAAGTAATGTTCTATATAAAAAAGAAATGAAATTTAATTGGACATCCGATGAAGCCACAACGTTAGGAATTACTTTCACAAATAATGAAAAGGATACAAATCTTAAAAACATTATACCTAAATTACTGAATTTTAAAAACTGCTTAAAATCATGGCATCATCGTAAACTTACACTTATCGGAAAAAACACAGTATTGAAAACGTTTGCACTTCCTAAATTAATATATGTATTAACAGTTCTCCCAAATCCACCAAATAATGTTATTAACGATATAAAATCAGCAATATTCAATTTCATATGGGACGGTAAGCCTGATAAAATAAAAATAACTCAGTTAATTCAATCTGTAGAAAATGGAGGTATCCAATTAACGAACATTGACTCGTTCTTGAATGCAATCAAATGCAGCTGGGTTAAAAGATACCTAGATAATACCAATACGAGTAAATGGAAATTATTCTACCAGAAAATCCTAAAAAAATATGGTGACTCCTTACTCTTTGAATGTAACATCAGCAATACTATCTTACATGAAATTGCAAACGAAAACATATTTCTGTCTGATGTTCTATCAGCGTGGAGTGATGTCACTCATAACTTAGAAACCCAAATCAGCAGTAAAACAATTTTATGGAACAGTTAAGACAAAACTTCAAACAATAAGACGTTTTTCTATAAAGATTGGTTTGAACGAAGTATTAAATATGTCGACCAATTATATGACTATATAATTAAGGAGTTCTACTCTTTTGATAGTATATGCTACATATACGGAATACCTTCAAATAATTTTCTGAAGTACTACACACTAATCAAAAGCATACCCATACATATTAAATCTAAAATCAATACAAATAATACACCATGTACTCAAACAACATTTATAGAAAACATACTTGGAAGAAAAAACCAAACAAATAAAATATTTTACAAACTACAAATTAAAAACCCTACGGAAAACTCCAAAATCCAAAATAAATGGCAAGTCCTTTTTGGAGAAAATGAACTTAATTGGAAACACATATTTACCATGCCATATAAAGCAACTATTGAAAGCACACTGAGAAATCTTCAATATAAATACATCCATAAAATTATAGCTACAAATAAATATCTTTTTAAATGCAAATTATCTAACTCAAATCTGTGTGACTTCTGCAGTGAAAACATTGAAACTATAGAACATCTTTTTTGGGAGTGCAAACACATCCAGCCTATCTGGAATCAATTAACATCTTTTCTTGAACAACAGCAACTAAACGTTCAACTATCTTTCTTAAATGTAAGTTTCGGAATTAACTCATTGAAATCAATAGACGGTAATAATATTGTGAATTGTATGGTTATATTGATGAAATATTTTATCTTAAACATGAAGTACAAAAAACAAGTACCAAATTTTAATTGTTTTGTCCATAGTCTTAAACTAAAAATCCAGATTGAGAAAGAAATAGCCCTCAGTAATGACACATTACAAATCTCTTAGGTTTTTGTTTATATTTTTTTCAATCTGACAAGATCATTGTGAATATACAACAAAACACACAAATTCAGTGTGCTTTCTTCCGACTTTATACAACTCATCATTTTTCATAACTATTCCTCTGTTGTTCTTTTATTTTCTCTCTCTAAAAAAAAATAATATATATATATATATATACATATATATATAAGCATATCTTGTATAACATGTCTGAACTTTATTGCTTTATACAATCATTGTGTTGTATGATCATATACATGTTTACATTATATGTATGATATTGAAAAAAAGAACGCAGCAGAATATTACATTATGATCAGAGAACTGTTAGGTTTTCAAGAGCATTTTGTCTTAAACAGAGAGATTCTTTAATATATTTGGCAAGATTTTACATACATGTTTTACTTTTTGTTGACATTAATTTAATGAATATTTGAACAGTAGGCCATGAACAATTTCCAATATATTTTGATCTTATACATCTATACTTTGAGCAACATAAAATAAAATGATATTCTGATTCTACAGCATTTTGATTACATAATTTGCAAAATCTATTCTCTCTTTCTATGCTATAATATCTTCCTAATTGTATCTCTAAACTATTGGAACATTATTGTATACTTGTCAATAGTTTTCGTAACTTATCATTAGTAATAACATCTAAATATTTAAAAAAAAATCGGTTTTATATTTGCAATAACTATAAAGTTTTGGCATTGCATTAATACTATTATGCCATTCTTGTACAAAATGATATCTAATTCTTGATTTTAACAAACTGTAATAGTGAACGTTATGATCGAAAAACAATCTGATATTTGCATAACCTATATGCTCAACAATGGAATTTATTCTACTTGCCCAACAAGGCATACTGACATTATTGCATAGATCATTACACATGTGATATATAGGTAATTCGTTATTTTTCATCATTTTCAACCAAAAGTTAACAGCCCTTTCCTTACAAATAACTGATCGAGGCACTCGACCAAGGTCCCCATACACAGCATATGTAGGAGTTAGCTTCCTAACACCAAGTCAATACTTACAAAATCGTACATGCAAAGTGTCTACCTCTTTATAATTAAAAACAACCCATACTTCACAATCATATGTTAATACAGGCACAATCATAGAGTCAAACAGAGATAACTTAGTACTAATATCAAGACTAACCTTATCAAAAACATTTAAAGGGTTATTATAAGCTCTAAGGGCTTGTTCATTTAGTGCTCTAACTGCATTGAGCATATTACCAGTGTATGACAATTTTATTCCACGATATACACAGCTATCAACAATTTCGATTTTTTCACTGTCTATATGAAAGTCAGGATATACATTTTGCTTCTTTTTTTCCAAAAACACATACTTTGGATTTACTAACATTAATTGTTAAACCCCATTTAAAAGAATAATGATGTACAGCATCTATTTGTGACTGTAGACTATTTGGATTTGTGGTAAACAATACAATATCGTCAGCAAATAGGATCATTTACATAGAAACAAGTTCAAAATCCTTTTCAGTTAATGCATCAAAGTTCAAATTTTCAACAATATCATTCACCTTCAGAATACAAAGTAAAGACGACAACGTCTCTCCTTGTTTCAAGCCTATTGTTACATTGAAAAAATCAGACATTTTCATAGTACTTGACATTTTTACACATGCTTGGACGTCTAAATATATGCGTTTTATTATATTTGCCATTTTACAGGTTATTCAAGATTGAAGCAATTTGGTCCTCAATGCATCTTTATTAACATAATCGAAGGCCCTCTGATAATAAATAAAAATACACCATAATTATGACTTTTTAGCTAACACTTTCTGTATGATCGAGTGCAATAAGAAAATGGCATCAGATGTAGAGCATTTATCTCTAAAACCAAATTGACTACTGTTAAAAACATTTTCTTGTTCACACCAGCTATTAATGCGATTTCTTAATATTAACGAAAATATTACTCATTACATTTACTAAAGTAATACCTCTATAGTTAGCACCTTTCTTATATATTGGGATATTAACTCCTTTAGACCATGCCTCAGGATATATACAGTTATCACACCTGTAGTTTAATATTGTACATACATAAGGGGATATAATATTATTAGCATCGATAACAAAGTCGGACACATTATAATCATTATCACAACTCTTGTCGGAATGTAATTAAGTACAAAGACATGTCATTAGCACACATCATTCATCACGTTTGCATTAGATGTCCATTTTTTTTCCTTTAAAATGTATTTAGAATGCCATAAAATATACACATATTTATGTATGTGCATGCTAATATGAAACAATTACGTAATTATCATGCAAACTAGCTTTCCTTTTAATACTGCGTGCTTGTATTGAATTGTTTATTTATCTTTGATAATGAATAATGATTCTTAGATTACGTTAAAGTAATAGTACTAGTACTATTGTGCATGCTAACGTGTCATAGGTATTTAATTATTAGGTAAACCATGTTTTGGTTGAAAAACTGCATAATTATAAATTTTGGCATTGGTAATGAATCATACGCTGTGGCTTAGATTGTAAATATGTTTATACTTGCATTTTGATATATAAAAATTGTGAAATTATAATGTATAGCAGTGTTTATTCTACGAAAGTGCATGTGTGTGTTGCATCATATGACTTTGTATTTTTTAACTACTCAGTTTATTTTATATAATAATGAAATTACACTGTCTGTATTATGGGCTGGTGGCCTTTGACAGCAAATAAATCTTCGTATTCGTATTCGTATCTATTCAAAGAAGATATTGTTTTCTTAACTTCTTCAACAGAAATTTCTCTATCAAGATATTCAACGTGTATAGTATTATCCCTATCTAGGTCTAAATAATCATTCGTAAACTGACTTTGGCTATATGGATATATTAGTTTTGTTTAAAGTCATCTAGACAAACATTAGCATCAGGACTATTACTATTTCTAAATTTCTTAATACATTTCCAAAATTTACACTTTGCTCATATTAGACATTTTAACTTTTTCTTTGTTAAAAAAAATATATTTAGCCAATCTCTTTACTTTGATAAATTCTTTTCTGCAATTTAACATATTTAATTTGTTTTCTTCCGATTTAATAGCGGCAAGACGTCTCTTCGCATCACAAAACATTTTTAGCATATCTACATTCTTCATTAAACCATAATGATTTTCGCTTCTTTTTCTTCGGGCGATTACTATACGTTCTCCCGTGACATGAGAAAGAAATATCATAAACAGTATCCGAGAAACACTTCATACATTCATGAATATTAGATACACCTTCTGACAAATGTGTTACTTATAAAATGGGTTTAATGCATGTGCTCTTACGCAATTTTTTTTTTTAAGTTTATTTTTAACAAAAATCCGAGCTAGGCGGACAATGTGTCATTCCTGATTAACCTGACTGTACTGGGTAATCTGGAATGACTCTTGACGCAAATGCAATTAGTCCAGTTTTCCCAGAAAAGTTAATTTGTATTCTCGTCCTGTCAAATCTGGCACGAGTTGTCATATTATACCATATTTTATTAAACGAGTTCATGAATTGTGTTAGTAAGCGAGCCTTTGGCGAGATTACTAACGAATTTCCTGGACGAGTTTTAGAAAATATGGTATGAAATGACGAGTGTCAGTTCTTGTTTATCACGTGCTTTTAAATGAGCAAATTAAATAAATATTGACGCAAACATAATGATCATATTTATGAATAATTTATTCTACCACAGTCGCACACGCATGCACATCGGAATGAGAAGGGAGCTTACCGTGGGAGATTACCCCGATATACCAACAGTTGTAAGTATGACGTCACTTTGATTATCAGCGCACTGTTTATGAATGGAGACAACGTCATTTGATATGCATTGTGGTGATGACGTCACGTTTTCGCGGAAAAGTGGAGGACGTTTGGTTTATATAATTCTCATTTATAACCTTTAAATTGCGGAAAACTTATTAATGAAATCGTGTAAGAATCGAACTAATCGACGTGTAAGCGTTGGTTATTGCGATAATAATTAACGGTTCGTCGTTCATATGCTTGTTACCAAAGCATACTACGCATCGGAACTCCAACCCGTTGGTTATTACCTCAATAACGAACACTTACACGTAGATTAGTTCTTAAATATTATATAAGTATACATACTTAACTAAAATGCTATTTTAGTGTTTTTATTAATACTGTTATATTTTGGCGTATCACTTTAAATAAATTATTCGGCGAATGTGCACTTGCAAAATTGTAAGATGCATATAGTTTGGTATATATTAAACAACTATCTTTTATTACCAGGCGTTGATATATATTTAAAACTTCACAAAAATTATGTCTGAACAATAATTACATGGCACTAAGGTACATATACGGATCAGTTCATTTATATTCACAGCACTCACCCGATATTGTTATGCTTGCACTTTTAGCCCAAATAAAATTGTAATCATTTGAATTAAGACAATAAAGCGTACACAACTGCTGTTGGTTTTGCATAGTAATTCCATAGACAAGAAAATTGGCGTGGTGGTTGATGTGTCCCACCAAGAATGTGGCGTTAAAATAGAAGATGTGATCGTAACCCTGGAAATGAAATAACAGTATGAATCTAGGTATACATAACACAGGCAAAACAAAATATTGATGAAATAGGTTTTAACATTAAAATCGCAATTACCTTGAACTTTTATCTCATAGCTTGTAACTGGTTGAATTAAAAAAATAATCTACTTCCACTTTAAGTGACTTAACAGCATTTACATTTTGCATAATCGTACCACTAAGCATAAAATGATTGTATCAAACAAAATGGTCTTTAAAGAAAATTGGTTCGTTCCATCCTACAAGAAGCTGTGATTTTGACCTTTGAACTATGGAGCTAAACTTTTTGAGCATCTCCCTTTACTCCCGAGTTACTAGTAAAGGCAATAGGATGGAAGAGGGATAAGGAACTGTCTAGATATGATGCGGATAGTAATTGTGTTGTAGCAAGCTACAGTGACATTGACAAACGACATTTGTACACACTTACTGGAACTTCCCCGGGTTCTGTTGTGCACCGATGCGTTCCTGCGTTGTACCATAAATGTTGTGAAGCATATTTAGGATTATATATGTCATATTATAATAGTAAAAAATAACATCATCATATTGTTCATTGGTGAGGATGGGTTACCAGTACTAAGTGCACACAGTGTAGGCAAATAACAACTTTCCGACTGAATCAGACATCAAATCCCACACAAATAATGTGGAAAGACCTGAACTCGAACATGCAACCCTCGGCTTTGTAGTCCAGAGCTCTACCCACTGAGCGAGCGGGCCTTATATATATATATATCAGTTTTTGGAAAAAATCGCTCAACAATAGCCCATAAAGCCTATATAATAACAACGATTCGTGTTATCGAGATATCCCGTCGATTCTTGGTATTCAAGTCAAGTGAGAAAGATGACGCATCTAATCTTGATAATCTTAGCTACGCATGGCCGGCACGTGGTGTCACAGGCATACCAGTAAACGCTCTTAATCCACAATAGGAACATGGTCTCGAAGAGAATGCGTTTGCACCTCTATTTGATTTTTGTTCTAGTTTTAGATTTTGAATAAAAAGCTATAGCCGAAAAAAATACTGTTTCCGATCGTCCTAATTGCAAATATCGATTGAATCTTTAAGCTGGCGATTAAAGTTATATATGTTCCAGAAATAGCGATTGTACAAACATCTAGTTTTCTCTATACATCTATCAATATTCCCTACTTTAAAAGAGCACTCGGTACCTATTAATTTACTGCGCGTAATCGCCATACACGCCAAATGGGGTAGTATGTAATGAACTGATAAGAGATAACATGACGTTCTATCGAATATTCAAGCCACATTACACATTCACGTATGCTGACACGAGTTTTGTTTTGTCCTTGCTTAGAAATTTAATCAAGTTGACATCAAGTCATGCGCATACATGTAAGATTTACAAATTTTGTAACACAAATCTGGTAATTTGTTCAACCTCTAGATCATAAAGTACACATTTCAACATAAATCCAATGCGTTTAATGGAGCCTTAACTACATGTAAATACCATCACGTCCGTCGCTAAAATGTGCTTTCTAAAGGACAGTGTCAATAAAGGATCATCGTAAGATCAATGGGACAGCTTTTTATCAATCAATATGAAAAAACTTATTTATATCTACTTTCTTTTGCAAATGACACAACTCCGGAACTAAATAATATTTAAATAGTGAAAAAAAAAAACACAACAAATCTCTATAGTACTGAACCAAATATAGCCCTACTATTTCCAATCATATTCCAATATTTGGTCCCAAAACCTATTTACTGCATCTATTGCTTTGAAGCTATTCAACAAAAATGCTTGCTGTATGTTACATACATAGGTTGCTCACAAACAGAGAAAGCTTGATGTGTTAAAGCAAGACAAATAACAGTTGACTTCACATAAATAAGCAACAATGAATCACAATGCAGTAAGTTACAAGCAGCATAACTTCTGATTAAACAATCGTTATACTAATAAACCCTGGATCGCTTTTGGCAGACATTGGTCTTAGAAATAAATATATTTAAAACAAGAGCACCGCATAACGGGTGCCAACGCTCGGCTGCAGGTGCAGTTTTGAATAAATGAAAGCTTGTCAGAATTAATTTGTTTTAGAGGTCACAGTGACCTTGACCTTTGACCTAGTGACCAAACAATGGGTGTGGCGTGTAGAACTCATCAAGGTGCATCTAAATATGTAGTTTCAAATTTGTAGGTGGAAGCATTTCAGATTTTAGAGCCAATTTTAAGGATTTAGCACGGCGGACGGCGGACGACGAGCTGGCTATGACAATACCTCGGGTTTTCTCTGAAAACAGCCGAGCTAAAAAGACTACATAATAAATGCTTTATCTAACCCAATACAGTGATTTTAAAAGACTGATTGCAAGAGAATGACACCATATGCAAAAGACAGAATTAACAAATGAGTAGGTATCTGAGAAAACTGGACTGTATGCATGTGGGTAAAGTATTGTGGGATGACAAGTTTGTTTAGATGAGACTTTCTTTAATTGAAAAGTTCCATATAAGCGAAAAGTGTCATCCTTGATTCGGTAGTATGTTCAGAATGTAAAGGCTATTCTAGGACAAATCTTTACAAACATGTGTTAAGCCTAGTTTTACCACAGCCAAGCTAAAATATAAATAAGAAAACCATTTTTACAGACAAATGTCTTACCCACATGCCTGTAGTGAATGTTTTGAATATCTTGTTGGAAATTGTGTCTTTGAAAAAATCGACACATAGGAAGCAAGTTGACAAAAAGTATTTACATGTACATACTATGCAAATTAATCACTCACTCCTCCAAGTGTTAAACTTCTATAAATGTTTACGAAAACATGAACAAGGATAGCAATATGTGGTATATTACATCTAAAAATCGTATAAGTATAATTAAACACTGATATTATTTTGTGTAGTAATACTTGAACTTGTTTGCTAACATGTTAATGATGCGCTCAGCATGTTATTCTGTTACCGTTAAGCCTCTACATTAGTAGTCGAACAAGATATATTGAACTTGAAGCAAGAAGAAAACCTGTCCTGTTGATAAATTCTTTAATGTTTAGTATATCATTGTTTACACTATTGTACATAGCATTCATGCCCGAAGATGTTAATAACTTTTACACAACATACTAGTCAGTATTTACCTCCCTATAAGCTCATCATTTAAACATCTTACCAAAGTGATACCTTATACTAGTTACCTTTTGGAAACTGTGTCGTGTGTGCACCTGTGCAAAAAATGAAGATCACACTTAATGGTCAAAGGTAAAAAATTACTTACTTATTACTTATAATACAGCTTGTAATAGTGTGATGCATTAAATATAAACAAAATTTATATGAGCTTCAGAGTTGTAGATTGTTTGTCAAGTTGTCCAACAACTGGGCAATAATTAATATTTGTTTGGTCATTTAGTATTATATATGAAGGCACGTTTGTCTATACAGTATTTTCTACGGGATTCTTCTTTGTTATATATATTGGTTAGCAATATGCATATAACATACATATGTAGATCGTAGATGTTGATTGTATGCATACAATCCTAAACACGTTTGCTGTAAGACCCTAAATTTAAAGAGCTTTTATGTACATAGAAGATCCACCTATACTTTAGGTATTTAAGATAAATTATCATAAGAAAGTGATTTCATTATAAATTCTGAAACTAAGCCTCAGCAAAAAAAATATTGATCATTTTAATCCCAAACAATATCTATCTTAGTTATTCATTTTCATCTAAAGACATTTTATAAAAATGAAGTGAAGCCCGGGTGCAAATTCTGTCCCGAAAATTGAACAACAATTATGAGCCCTGTAAAGATTTTCAGCAGTAAAAGTTCGGAGCTGAATTTGTGACTGGAATCAGAAGTCTGTTACTTTTTATCTAAGTCACATTATGAAGTTCTGTATAAAATGTGTTCTAAGTACAACATTCTGCCTCATGTGTGCACCATGAGTACTAAAATAATGCCTTGGTAAACTGAAAGTAACGGACAACATTAAATAACGTTATTATTGTATCGCGTTAGTATTGTATCGCGTTTCATTGTTGCATATTTTTATAAAAACAAAATGTATAATGTCACTTGACAAAAAAAATAATCGAAAATGTGATATTTTATATGGACTGCTGTTTTAAATTATTGTAAAAGTTATTTTATGTTCTAATCACTGCCAAATAGATATAAACAAATGGAACATTTGCGTAAAAAAAAAACACACTTTTACTACAACAATTTATACAAGTATGTAAGCACGTTACTCAGTTCGGGGAAGAATCAACAATATTTAAGTACGAAGACATGCGCTGGTCTACTAATCATGATGAAAAAGAAAAACAAAGGTAAAAGCACAATGCGTATGCACACATGGGACGTGAATTCCTGTGGGTAAATTTGCGTGGGATATTTGCTTACTTATTTGTTTACTTGTTGAATACCAACGTTTCACATTGTGTCAAAAATTTCGAAACTGTTTTCTCAATTTCAACAGCCTATGTAGATGTAACACTAGGTTGTGTTTTGTTAACATAACTGTTATTGTATTAATAAATGAGAAATATTTTAAGATATGTAACGAGTTTAAGTTCGAAGAACTAAAGTAGGTGTCATCACACATACACATGAGCCGGTCTTTGGGAAAACAGAGCTTAATGAATGTGTAGTCCGCCCAGGCTAATCAGGGCCGACACTTTCAGCTTTTGTCGAATGTTAAAGGGAGTCTGTTTAAACGAAAATCCAGCCTAGTCGGAATGCGTTGTTCCTGATTAGCTTAACCCTTTGCATGCTGGGAAATTTGTCGGCTGCTAAAATGTCGTCTGCTGAATTTGTAAAATAAGCATTTTCTTCATTTTTTTTTCAAAGAATACTATCAGAATAGCAAACAGTTTGGATCCAGATGAGACGCCACGTTCTGTGGCGTCTCATCTGGATCCAAACTGTTTGCAAAGGCCTTTAAAATTCGGTTCCCGCACTGAAAGGGTTAAACGTTCAGACTATTGCGAAATGTAAAGCCATAAACCGAAACAGTTGTCGACTCACTGTCAACATATTTACAAAGCATTAGTCATGACTATCGTCACTGATATGTTTAAATGTTATAAACGTATTACTTACTACGTGATATTGTTTAAAGGCATGTGAAGGTTAAATTCCCAATTGTGAAATGTGCAGGGATGGTATTTAAAAATATTCCTGGCATTTTGTTCAATACAAAATTGATGTAAACAGATCCTAAACAAATAAAATATAAGCTTTTTACACAATTTATATAATTTAGTAAAAGCACTGGAATTAAAGATAGCTCAATGTGTCTTACTCACTTAAACAATATAACAACAAATACTGCTTATAAAACTGAAATCATAATGTTAAAAAGAACTGTTCAAACACGATTTTGTGATGTGTTATCGCATGATTTTTTCTTTGAATATACAATCACTCATGTCCATGCTAATGCACATAGAAAGAGCTTTGTTAAAATAAATGGGTTGTGTTTGGACAATATTCAACAAGATTCTTTTCATGTAGCACACTGTCAAGATTTTGTATAAGAGTTACTATACTTAAACAACTTCATTATACGACGATTTGAATTTATTCTGATAGATTATGCTTTGTATTAAATAAATAAAATAATGTGTTTTATGGTCTTATAAGTTAAGTTAAGATAACTGTCCTCATCTTACTCTTACCACCATATTTCATAAAGATAATCAAAGCGTAACCAAACCTACATGGTATGCGTAATTGTTAAAGTTTACATCATATTCCATGAACTTAAACTTTCATGCATTGTTTTAAACATACAATTCCGTTAAGTGAGAAAATATATTGCGCAATCTAACGGATTTTTTAAGGTACGAAAAATTCCCCATTTGCTTTTAAATCAGGGAATTTCGCAATCAACATTTTTGAGAAGAGTTTACGAAACCGAATCTCTTTTTTATTATTCGTGGATAGGTATATAAGGTCGAGTAAATCAAACATTCTCAGTCTGTTTAAATTGCATCATTACAGTAAGTATATAATTTATATTTCTACGCACGTCTTGTTATGAACATTATTGAATAGTGTATATGATTGTTACTTATTAACATGAATCGGATCAATGTCTAATGCGGCTGACAGCTGTTGAACGATGAACCAAAACTCTGAGAATATGTTAATTATCAAATAAATAACATGTTCAAATATAAAACATATTTAATATGTAACAATGATCTACTTGTTAATATTTGTTCGTGTGCCCGTTGCACATTTATGTATGGGTTAATGGCACACAATCTGCTTGTGGTATTTCTTTTAGGTTACATTGAATTCTAAAGTTGTTTGTTTGGAAGCCTTTTTTCTACTTAATATGTATCCGCATCATATTAAAAGTATGAAAAACTTGACTGAGGTAATTACAAAAGTAATGCACTGATAACTGCAGTCATGATACCTTTTCTGTTAAAGATATACTTATTCGAAAACATGAAAGTATCCGTCCCGGCGTTGCTGATGCTCGTGGTATTGGTGCACGAAGTGGTTTGCCGCAGAAACGGCAGTGGGTCAAACGGCAGTAAGTCGAGCGGCAGTAATTCAGACGGCAGTAAGTCGAGCGGCAGAGGGTCAAACGGCAGTAAGTCGAACGGCAATAAGTCAAGCGGCAATAAGTCGAACGGCAGTGGGTCAACCGGCAAGAAGTCGAACGACAAGAGCACAGAGGTAACTGGCAAGGTCAGCACGGACGGCAAAAACGTAAAGGTGGAAGGAAGTGTGAAACATGATACTGGGAATGGTGTGAAAGTAGATGTTGGTGGTCATGCGGACACGCAGGGAAACGTTGGAGTGTCCACGGAAGTGAAAGTGACGTTCAAAAGAAGAAGGAGAAGGAGCTTTGAGCAGGTGTGATTTTCTGTGTAGATTTTTTTTTTGGAAACGTGATTCCAATTTCTAAAATCCATGACATGATTAGAGACAAACTTTAAAGTTTTTACAAAAGGAGCAGCTGCTGTAACGTTAAATGACGAAAGCGATCATGAAAAGTAGAATTTAGATTGTAAGATTCACGAAAATATTGTCTAAGTGTGACACCATTTGATCGACATAATCAATATTTCAAAAAGGAGCAGCTGCTGTTACTTGAAAAGAAAAAGGCGATCTTTAAAAGTAACATTTAGATTGTAAAATTTACGAAACTATTTTCTTAGTGTGACACCATTTGATCGACATGATCAACATAAACATAATTACTATAACGTTTTGTTTTATTTTATTAACATTATTTTCAATAATCATAAACAATATAATATAAACAATGTTTTTAAGGAGAGGTATTTCACTCAGTGCACACATCAGTGAACCCATGTGATTTCAACCTTTACGACACGAACAGAGATGGAGTCATCTTTAAAGAAGAGTTAGCAGCTGTGTATGGCGACAACGCGGAAACTGACGAATTGTTCGAAACACTGGATTTGTTTTCAGGTGAATTATGGTTTTAAGTTTACGATCATTAATAATCAATATATTACAAGCATACCAATAGCTGTAGGAAAACAATATTATTTACATGTAGTATCGAAAAACTCAGCCCCTTAACAGCATAAAGCATAAGGACGCCACAATGTTCAGCTCTTGTGCCCTTTAGGCTAATCATTCCAAACTTGTCCATATGGGTTATGAAACAAAAAAAATGGTGTAGGGCGTTTATATTAGGGAGAATAATGGATATCGTGACTGCGTACAATACGTATGTGTACATGACTTTACTGTTTTTTCTATCAAAGGCACAGACACGTATTTTATTATACAATATTTATTTCGATCAAAACTTGAATTCCATGGCCGTTATGGAAAGAAAAAGCTTCCAAAAAAGCCATTTTTGGATATCCGACAATTTGTTTTCTAAAAATAGTATAAGTTGTCAACATATCATATCGTGTGTTTTTCTTAACAGGAGACGAACAGGTGGACAGGGATGAGTTCACGTACATGATTTCAATGACTTTCCAGGGATGCTGAACACGGCGCGCGATATATAGCTGGTTGAAACCCGATTGAATTGTATAACAATATATTGAACTTTAAAATGTTTAAACCTTTAGATATCTTTTTGGTTGTTCAATTTCTTTGTTTGAACTAAAATGTGTAAGTAAGTGTGCATAGCAGACTATTTATTAAATGATAAAGGCACCGTAGCTTAGACAATAAAGAACATTTAAACATTTGAAACATGCAATCTTTGAGGTAACCAAAATAATTTTATTATAGCTACATGTACCACGCTACGTATTAGAACATTTTCATTTAATCATCTTTAATACCTGGTCGCTTTAATGTAAACATTTGTTTTATATTCATATTGTTATACGATAATTGACAAACGTTTATGCGAAAACTAATTATGTCCTTAAACGCAGAAAAAAGCACACACATTATTTAAGATTTACATCATACCTAGTAATTCTGTTCACATTATGCTAAAACTTGAATGTCTTTTATTTTTCCGAAATGCAAAAGATATTTAAACAAGACAACGTTGATTGTTGTTATCGATCGTTTTTATTGTTTCAATGGCCCCTGGGGCAATGGTAGAATAAATCCGACGGCAGTATTGTGAGCGACGCAATACTTGCGATATGTCTTTTGTTTCACAGTCTTACAAATACCACGCAACGTCGTTTTGTGGTTTTTGTTGTTGTTTTTTGTTTTCAATATGATTACTGTCGTTTTCGACGTATTCTAGAACAATCTTAGTCACAACACTCTCGAAAGCGCGACTAAGGCATGTATGATGCACTCTCGAACCTCAGTATAGCAATACCTGCAGCATATGACCCGCGCTCTGAGGCTAAAGGTGTCTCCCAGAGTAGCCTGTGCAGTTCGCACAGGCTAATATTGGACGACACGTTCCATCTAGATTGGATTTTCTTTTAGAAGAGACTTCCTGTAAACGAAAAAGTTCATACAAGCGGAAATTTTCATCCCCGATTAGCCTGTGAGGACTGCACAAGCTAATATGGGACGATACTTTACGCAGATGCGTTAAGTCCTGTTTTCCACGAACGCACCTCATGTTCTTTGTTTCCAGATAAATCACGTATCCATTACACACTTTTGCATCTTTGCCATAGGTATTCGTATTGAGTTTGAGATATAACAGTTCGTTTAGGGACGCAAAATATTTTCAAATTATTGCGTTTAAACATATATAATTATGCAATATTTACCGCATTTAAGAATCGGAACGGCTTCTGAGGGAAAAGGTGCGTGCGTCCTTTGTCTCATGATAATCTAAAGTTTCATATGTCCTCAATGAACAACTATTGTGAGATTAATAAACTTTCAGTACAGCGTAAACAAACAGAATCTAGTTGAATCTGGTATGCGTTTTAATTTAAGTCCTGCACCGATTTAAGATAATGAATTCGCAGTGATCGTGTAATTAGTTTTGGAAACGTGTGAGAAAAACGTTGATTGATTTGTATGAAAATCAGAAAGTGAAACGCGTTTAAAGTAAGCATGTTAGCATTCAAGTAAATCGCCAGGTCGGTTTGGTTGCGAAAATAACGGACCATTCTCGTATTCAAAGGTATATTTATGAATGAAGCAAAATGTTTACAGATTTAAACAGATTAGGATGGGATGCAGAGAAGGATGGCGAAAACGCTGTACTCGAAATAGATACATCACCCATAAAGAAAATATACAAAAGTAGTGCGGTGTAAACTCCGCCCACGAAGGGTTAGGGTTAGGGTTAGGGGAAGGGGTAGGGTTAGGGTTAGGGGGTAGGGGGTAGGGTAATGGTTAGGATTAGGGTTAGGGTTAGGGGTTAATTGATGTGTAATATCTATTTGGTACGTAATTTATGTCATATCTATTTGGAAAACAGCGTCGTTCGAGGTAAGGGCGGTATTATTTTAAAAAAGTAAGTTAATACATTTTTAAGTATATATGAGGTTCATGTTTTAATATGTAGTAAAAAAACTAAATATACGTAAACGCATGAATGGAAGAATGAATGAATGAACGAACGAACGAACGGACGGACGCACGGACGGACGAACGAACGAACGAACTAATTAATGAATTAATGAATGAATGGACAGGCAATGCTGTACATCAAACGAATAAATACAATTATCATTTTCTTAATAATTGAAGCCCCAATGCCAAGGGTATGAACCATGTTATAAAAAATTCCCTGTGGCAGATATTTTTTACGAAAGCATCGACAGATACGCAACATACACTACGCACGTGCATACAGGAAACTTTGGAAACCATATCGAGTATACAATTTCAAATTAAGATTTATATTAAATGGATTTAAATTTTGTGATATCAACATAGTTTATTGACAAAAGAAGACATTTTGTGCTTTAAAGCCATGTTGATTATTGAACAATTAGAAACATTATTAATCCTTATCAAGAGTGAATTTATATTTAAGATTTGTGGTAGTTCTTAATTATAAAAAGTTCCAAAGTTGCCTGTATACGCTATTAGTTACATGGCTTCTCACTGACCCAAAACAGTGTGATACAGATTCAGTTAATTGATATTTGGCGATAATTCCTCGGGAACTGTTATGTCGTAAGTATGAGCGTCGTGGTCATTTTACCCGATGTCTTTTGTCATGATTTGTTCAACGGCGTGAGGAGAGCGCTAATGTGCAACACTCTTAAAGTATCTCGACATCACGTTAAGGATATTCACATGTTATCATCGGATATTCATCGTATCAAAATAATGTTATAAATGTCTTGCATTTAAGACAATAAAGGATGTTGACATCTCTATCGGATGATGTCCCCTGTATGGAATGAGACCTCAATTAATTCAGCGTCTGTCGCTTACAGTGTTATAATTAATATGCTTTTGTATATGTCAGCCCTCTTTTAAATTGCTTGTACGTAAAGTCACACTTAATTTATATGATAAATGATAGGCGAGCTTGAATATGTCATTATTATTGTGCTATTTATTATTAGAAAAATAAAAAGAAAGTTGAAATAGGACGATCTTGCTTTGACAGCGTAAGGAAATTATATATTTATGTCAATACCATACCTAGATAATTGACTTTAATCAACAAATTATATCTAGCGTTTAAGTATCTGTCTTCTATTTTCCTTTACTATATATCAAAATACGCACTTTTATAAATGCTTGTATTTATAATTTTACTTAAATGAAAATCATGGCATTGTTTGTAATTAATATAAAGTGTTGAAATTTTCGTAACCATTTTGTACTTGGACATGCCATTCGAAAACAATGATAGTATACAAAATAATAAAAACAACAGCTTTTAATAATTAACTCCAAATGTGCATTTATATATTACGGTTTCTTGAGATTTAAATGAAAACTGACTAAATAAATAAAATATTTCAATTACAAGACATGCGCAATAGGCGCAACTCTTCAGAATTGAAAAACAGTGTTAATAGTATATCATACATTGAAATAAAAGTAATATTCTTCCCAATTAAATTTGTCTTTTTTAATAATTTTAAACGTATTTCAAATCTCGTTTCAGTTGTGAATATATAACATCAATCGATTTTATTTAAATTGTATTTAATTATTATTAACAACAAGTGATGAACGTTAAATAGAAAAAAATACGATGTAAATCTTTGATATGAAACTTTAATATTGCCTCAGGCAGACAATTATTGTTCGTACTTAAATTTTGATTTCTAAGTACAGAAAATTAATATAATATGTGTTTTGTAAAATAATGGTGAAAAAATGGATCGGATTAAAACCATTTTGAATAATATGTGCTTATTATCTCTGCCGATTTTTTTTTCGGAGGGGATATAGTATTTGGTCCTGTCCGTCCGTCTGTCCGTGTGTGCGTCCGTCCGTCTGTGCGTATGTGCATTCGTCCGAAACATTATCCGGAGCATAACTCTTAATCTACAGAAGGGTTTTACTTTAAACTTGAAATTTAAACAGATGGCAAGTAGGAAAAGTGCAGTGACTAAGAACCATAACTCTATCTACATTAGTTTTTGAATTATCTCCCTTTATTTAATTTCAAACTTAATTTTTGCCCGGAGAATAACTCTTAATCTACTGAAGGGATTTACTTGAAACTTAAAATATATAAACAAATGGCAAGTAGGAAAAGTGCAGTGACAAAGAACCATAATTCTACCTTAATGTTTGAATTATCTCCCTTTATTTAATTTCAAATTTAATTTTTGTCCGGAACATAACTCTTAATCTACTGAAAGGATTTACCTGATACTTGAAATATAAACAGATTCCACGTCGGAGAAGAGCAGTGACTAAGAACCATAACTCTATCTACCTTAGTTTTTAATTATCTCCCTTTATTTAATTTCAAAGTAAATTTTTGTCCGGAGCATAACTCTCAATCTACTGAAGGGATTTACTTGAAACTAGAAATATTAACAGATGGCAACTGGGAGAAGTGAAGTGAACATGAACCATAACTCTTTCGGTCGTGGTTTTGTAATTATCTTCCTTTTATTATTATTATTATTATTTTTATTTTTTTATTTTATTTATTTATAATTTTATTTTTTTAAATTTAATTTCATATTAAATAGTTTAGCTTTTCAGGTGCCATGTTTTACAAATAGTATTCTACTCTCTAAAACAAATGTTGTCATACAAGCACGCTTAATTCGGCGGGGATTTGGCACTACTATGACAAGCTTTTGTTATAATTATTAACTCGTGTTGATAATTACAATTTTCCGCTCTACCCTTTGTTTTATATTACAGCCTTAGTCGCGAAGTGTCTATATTAAAACACACAAAACTGATCATTTTAGCAATACTTCATCGTAATACAATTATATTACACAAGGAATACAATTACAATTGTAATGTGCAATTGTTCAGTACGATTGTTCACCGTGTGTTGGATTTTTTACCTAGCATTATAGCGATTTCTACTGTCGTGTCACGTTTAAAGGGGCCCTATACGGTATCTAATAGTTGGCATTTGGGGTCTGGGTTCGAGTCGCTTGTACAAACAGATAATCTCCACACTTGAAAACAAATCAAACACTTTTCACATTTTTGTGGATGTGGTGACGTTACAAATGCTACATGTTTACTATAATCTTAACATTAATAATCAATCAAATGTAGTTTTTAATTTCACGACCATTCCATTTGCCTCTTTTCTGTGGACGGTGAATGACTTGCTTCTTAAATTACAAGATATATGCTATCAATACCTGAATCTTGCGGTCATTTATTTAGATTTTCATAAAATTAATCCCAATTAAATTGAAGGCCCCTTTAAATATTGTGCCACAAAGCGTTCATATCTAGGAATGCTCATTGACTAGTAGATATGCAGTGGTGCATAACACATGCACTGGCTTCGCACGGTAAATTGCATAAGTTTGGTTTCACTAAGCAGGCCAGAAAACAAGACATTAAGTGTGAAACTATCGACGTCTAAAACAGTTAAAAGTTTGCTCGTTTACATTGTATGCTTGTTTATTTAAAAGTCCTCTAATGCTTTTTCGAATTTTCTGCTGAAACTGTAAAATACTACATTAGTTGTTAATTCAATTCATTACTGGGATTCTTATTTTTCATACAGGGTGCGTATTTATGTTTATCAAATAGCTTAAGGTGAAGTTAAATTTAAAAAAAAGGTTTGTTTCAATAGTATTTACATCAATAATAAGTCATGGTCACTGAGTAAGATACTCGTAATTTTAAAAGTCCTGAAGGTAATATCAAAACACAGTTTGTTTATTTATGTTTTTTATGTTTTATTTGTGTAAAAAGTAAACGGATAGTGTCATGGTTCATTTTAATGTTTTGCTCAGGAAGATTCACCCGCGTTGTACGTGACCAGTATTCACATGTATAGTTTTGAACTTTGCTAATGCAAATGAAGTGGCTCAAGACTTAATCAGGAAGCTCCATCTTTTTTTAAGTGCTTTCTTTAAATTATACTCATAAATTTGCCAATTTTGTTTTAGTCCTCACCAAATAAAACACTTTGAAATTGGTTTTACTACTGAGCAAAATTTGTTTGTTTTTTTGCTGTTTTATTTTTTGAATATTTTAGAGGGAGGCGCATATTTTCGCGAATGTATTTTATGTAAGTGCATCATTATCTCGAGCGTATTTGTTTGGGCAGTTTTTTTTCGGGTGGTTGGGCCCGCGTTCGGCGAGAGTTCGAGTTTAATATCAATGACCAAAAATATATAATACTGATAGTATTATGTAGCATTTGGATTATTATATCCAAGTCAACCGAATGAAATGTATCAACAAAACTCTATTTGTTGTTTATCATTGATTTTTGAAATTACACGCCAAAAAAAATATAACTTGTCTTGGGGCGCTCAGAGTTAACAACAATAATGTGTAATTTAGAAAACAATCGATGCGATTGCTCACAATAACCAGATTGTTTGTTTTTTTATTCCAGTGACAAGCTTGTGTGTGATGTTGTCTTTTGTTTAAACATTTATGAATGCATATATCAATGTTTTACACGTGTATTTGTTAATAATCCAAAGTTATATTTGTTGATTCTTACTATACTCACCCCAAATATATCATATATTACAATTTCCGATGATTGCTTCTATGTGTGACCTCTGCAAGTAATACGTATATGTACATCAGTTGAATATAAACGTGTTAACCGCAGGGTGATTTGAAAATCGTGCTGAGTTTTTATTAAGTCATTCGAAAATAAGGTATTGAAGAGCTGTATAAGTGGTAATTAAGACATCCAAATCGCATCGGCAATAACGGTACTATTGCAGTTAACGTATATGGGACCGGGCCATATTTGCTTCACGCGATTTCGCAAGTTGTACATGCGCTCCTACTCTGGCCAATATCATTGTGTCACAATCCTTTCTGCAAACCAAACAATTAACGTCGTTCACATATTGTTTCGTCATCCAACCATTCAACTCTATTGTGTATAATGAAATTCCAGACACATTTCTAGTAAATAAATTGATTTTATTTGTTACATGTCACAATTGGTCTATACAAGACCAGTACTCACCATCATAAAAGCGTTTAAAAGATGGGTCGTATACTAGAAAACATGCAGTGGGCAAGCGCTTTCGTGCGGGAGGGCTGGTAAGCGGACGGTTTTGTTCAGGCGGGAGGGAGGTCGGTTTCGTTCGGGCGGGCGGGCGGTTTCGTTCGGGTGGGCGGGCGTGCGTTCTGGCGATAGTCCGAAATCCATATCCCAGACCAAAGATCCATACATGGCAATTGTAAAGGTCGCCTTCAATTTAACACGTCAAAACGACAATTGCCATAAATGTCGTATTGGCACCCTTTGTGTCGTTCTCTAGCGCGTATATTGGTCTATCTTTCGTGTTGGCGAGTGAGCAAATGGAAATGTATGGCAGACCTCAGTTATCATATGCAATAAATGACGCATTAGCCACTTTATTCATTGATATACAGTGAACTGTAATGTAGTTGCATCATCGTGCAATAAAAGTGTCGTGTAAAGTTTATAAAAAAATCAATCACGCATTCAAGCATCAACGGAAAATAGTATTAATAAATAAGATGATTTGCATACAAACAGAATGAATGCCGGTAATAAGGAATTGCATTCATACGATTATGAATGGATAACCTTATCGAACTATCAATGCAACGAAACAAAACAAGACCTATCTTTAAAACGATATTCGGCGTATATCATGATTTTAAAATAAAGAAAATGTACATTTGAAAATAATTCAATTGAAAACAAAGGTCTTGCTGTTGTTTTTTTTTTGCACATGTAAGTCGCATATCCACCACATGACATGTGTGTTATGAAGTGAAAGTCTATGCAAACATCTATGATATGTGTAGTTAAAAAATATACTACTTGCGATCTCAGCATATGTGACATCACATGGCTTATTATGAATTTATTTTTTTTTTGTCATAACAATACACGTTATGTTTTCATTTGTAGAAGACGCAATTTTCTCTCCGCATATTCAAGTCACGCTTTTAGCGCCGCGTCATGCGAACATACTTCTTATGACACAGGCGGCCAGCGTAGCTAAAGCTCAGATTTTGCAATATCACAGCCAGAGCAAGTCTGACCGCACATGTCATCAGACCCATTTTTGCATGACACGAGTCTTATATACACATGTACTTTCATTTTTTCTTGTATATGGAACATCTTACCAAGATAATTTTCGGAACAACATTGAAGTCAGACTGTATTATTTTAAGCTGGCAAATGTCGGTAGTCTATTCTTGCTGACAGGAACGATTTCCATACACGCTGACCGCTAACGTCACACAATTACGAATACACGAAATCCCTCTTATCATGAAACTAATGTATTTTGGTTCTTGTTTCTCGCATTGCATTTCGTTCCCAAAATTATTTTTATTTTTTATGTTGAGAATAATACAGAGTTATAAAAATATGGTGATTATGGATAATACATTTAGTCTTCCATTGGGGATTTACTGACCGAGAATCGACCCTGAAATCTGCGAATGGGATTTAATCGGTGACTGTAACAGGTGAAACATTTGTGTCTTGCGTCTTATGAACAGTGTAGCATATGCTGTACAACAGCGCTGTAATGTGGCGAGTGTAATGGGGGATTTCTCTCAAATCAGCCAATTAAATATTCAAAAGGCATTTTAGGTAAACGGCTGGGTTATAAAGCTACACTGAAAACAAAAGAAATTGCATTGCAAGGTAAAAGAACGTTCAATGTATGTGTAAACTATATAGTATAACCAGTCTTCCATATATTCATACGGAGTGATTCGATGATGAATCATCCGACCAACAACGAACGTTTTTACATCTGTGTTTCAAACAACTGCAAGCTGTTTCAGCAGACGATTCATAGCATATATCGTATCGATTCCGAATATAGTCGATGTTCCCCGATTGGAACAACTGATCACAAAATTACACGATTAATCACAGGAGTTTGAAATTCTATCCATAAAGCTAATCTAATGGCTAAATGAATAAATATTCCTATATAGTATAAAGACTAGTCTTTATACAATAAAGGGGTATTTTTCTATTTAGCCATTAGATTAGCTTTATGGATAGAATTTCAAACTCCTGTGGTTTAATAATGCTATTTATAGATATTTGTAATGTAAGCGAAAACTATTTGAATTTGAAAGATGTGGATTTCGATCAAACTGTTTAAACAATAGCATAATCTGACTTTAGAGCACATACGAGTATTGGCGTTCATCTTGTTTTAAGGTATGTTTATATGTTAATAGAACGTTATTTAAAAACTCATTTTTATGTAGATGTTATCACACAAATTCGTGAAAGTAAAATTGCCTTAACTCATGTAAGTCAATATGGTTTGATATATTCATGTTTCTTAATTAATTTTTGAATGTAGACCCATGGCTCGACATTAAAATTTAAAGCCACTTGTCCAGTCGGACAAGTAGACCAAAATTCCACTTGTCCTTACCAAAAAGCAACTTGTCCTGACCATTATGTCTTATTCTTCTTAGTACTTTGCAAAATAATGAAATAATACAAAATGCTCAGATCATACAGACTTTAATCATTCAAAATACATGTTAACATAATTGTAGGCAATTTCAATACAAAAAGAACTGACTAGAATAACAGGAACTCTCGAGATTATTGATTTTTAAACATTTTACAAAGCCATAATATCAGACAAAAACTTGTGTTTTGCCACTATAAAGCAGAAAATGTTCAAAGTGATGTATATGTACAGTACTGAACTGATATTTTAAACAACATTAACACAATTCACTGACCAAATGTTCCCTGAAAGTGTCCCCTCGCCGTGGGCCATTTACAAAATAGGTGGTCACTACGTTAATTGCCTTTAAAGGGATCTTTTCACGGTTTAGTAAATTGACAAAATTGAAAAAAGTTGTTTCAGATTCGTAAATTTTCGTTTTAGTTATGATATTTGTGAGGAAACACTATTACTTAACATGGGTAAAAAATCGGGAGTATGACTGAATAGCGGAAAGGGTTTTCGGTGTGCGGAAAGGGCATAAATTAATTTATTTTCAATGTTATAAAAACATTTATTGGTATTTTCATAAACAGCACCTTACATTGTGTTTATATTTTAAATTTCATTCAAATCCAACAAGAAATGATTAAACTTTACACTTTTTTCGAATGCCGTACGACACGAGAAACGTAAAGGGACGAGCACCACGGAAAGGGCTAGTAGCGGAAAGGGGCCTCGGCCTTCGGAAGGAGCTAAAGTTATTTATTTTAAAATTTTAAAAGACATTTATTGGTATTTTCATAAACGAAACCATACTTTATGTTTACATTTTAAATTGCATTCAAATCCATCAAGAAATGCTTTAATTTTACAATATTTTTGAATGCCGTACGATACGAGTAAAGGAAAGGGCTTGTTGCGGAAAGGGTCCTCGGCTTTCGGAAAGGGGCTAACATTATTTATTTTTAAAGTTTTAAAGACAATTATTTGCAATATTAATAAGTATGATATAAACGGCATACACTTTGTAATTCAGTTTAAAAATATGTATTTTGTAAAATCAAATGATAATGTATTGTTTTAATATATTCTTAAAATGCATTTATGCAAAATAGTAAAAAGCTGGAGTGGTAATACAATTAATTGACATTGATAATTTAATTGGGATGTAAATAGATGAGACTGAAATATGCTATAAAATGTTAAACGACTTTTTAGCTCACCTGATTGCTCAGGTTAGCTTTTTTGACCGGTCTTTGTCCGTCGTATGTCCGTCCGTCCGTCCGTCCGTAAACATTTGCTCGTAAACACTCTAGAAGCCGCATTTCATGTCGGATCTTCATGAAACTTGGTCAAAAACTTTGCCCTAATAAAATCTCGGCCGAGTTCGAAACTAGGTTGTGCTGGGTCAAAAACTAGGTCA
Organism: Dreissena polymorpha; assembly: GCF_020536995.1. NCBI lineage: Eukaryota > Metazoa > Mollusca > Bivalvia > Myida > Dreissenidae > Dreissena > Dreissena polymorpha. The sequence goes on along the minus strand of NC_068357.1, from coordinate 123,220,771 downwards.
CTAGGTCAAAAGAAAGAAAAACCTTGTAAACACTGTAGAAGTCACATGTCATGCCCAATCTTCATGTAACTTTGTCGAAATGTTTGCCTTAATGATATGGTGGTCGAATTCAAAAGTAGTTCTGGTCCGTTAAAAAACATGGCCGCCAGTGGGCGGGGCAGTTTTCCTTATTTGGCTATAGAAAAACCTTGTAAACACTCTAGAAGTCACAATTTTTGCCCAATCATCATGAAAGTTGGTCAAAAGATTGGTTTCATTGATATCACGGACGAGTTCGAAAATGGTCCAGATCGGGGAAAAAACATGGCCGCCAGTGGGCGGGGCATTTTTCTCTTTATGTTTATAGTGAAAACATGTGAACACTCTAGAAGTCACATTTTTTGTCCAATTTTCATGAAATTTGTTCAGAACATTAGTTTCCTTGATATGAGAGTTGAGTTTGAAAATGGTTCCGGTCAGTTAAAAAACATGGCTGCCAGGGGGGGGGGGGGGCAGTTTTCCTTATTTGGCTATGGAGAAACGTTGTAAACACTCTAGAAGTCACAATTTTGCCCAATCATCATGAAAGTTGGTCAAAACATTGGTTTTATTGATATCTCGGATGCGTTCGAAAATGGTCCAGATCGGTGAAAAAAGATGGCCGCCAGTGGGCGGGGCATTTTTCTCTTTATGTATATAGTGAAAACATGTAAACACTCTAGAAGACACATTTTTGGCCCAATTTTCATGAAATTTGGTCAGAACATTTGTTTCCTTGATATGAGAGTTGAGTTTGAAAATGGTTCCGGTCCGTTGAATAACATGGCTGCCGGGGGGGGGCAGTTTTCCTTATTTGGCTATATAGAAACCTTGTAAACACTCTAGAAGTCACAATTTTTGCCCAATCATCATGAAAGTTGGTCACACATTGGTTTTATTGATAACTCGGACGAGTTCGAAAATGGTCCAGATCGGTGAAAAAACATGGCCGCTAGTGGGCGGGGCATTTTGCTCTATATGCAAATAGTGAAAACATGTGAACACTTTAGAAGTCACATTTTTGGCCCAATTTGCATGAAATTTGGTCAGAACATTTGTTTCCTTGATATGAGAGTTGAGTTCGAAAATAGTTCCGGTCCGTTGAATAACATGGCTGCCGGGGGGGGGGGGGCAGTTTTCCTTATTTGGCTATATAGAAACCTTGTAAACACTCTAGAAGTCACAATTTTTGCCCAATCATCATGAAAGTTGGTCACACATTGGTTTTATTGATAACTCGGACGAGTTCGAAAATGGTCCAGATCGGTGAAAAAACATGGCCGCCAGTGGGCGGGGCATTTTCTCTATATGTATATAGTGAAACATGTTAACACTCTAGAAGTCACATTTTTGGCCCGATTTTTATGAAATTTGGTCAGAACATTTGTTTCCTTGATATGAGAGTTGAGTTCGTAAATGGTTCCGATCAGTTGAATAACATGGCTGCCGGGGGGAGGGGGCTGTTTTCTTATATTTATATCGTAAAAAAAAGCTTGTGAACACTCTAGAAATCACATTGTTTGCCCAATCATCATGAAACTTGGTACACAGATTGGTTTTATATATATCACATAATTAATGCCATAATAATTGCCCTTAGATTGTCCAAATGTTCATTATATTATACAAAATCCTTTTAAACACTCTAGAGGTCACAATTTTGTTTCAGATTTTATGAATCTTGGTCATAATATTTATTTTTGTAAGCAATGTTTGATGTTTTGTAAGAGGGGTCAACTCAAAATATAGGTCACCAGGTAAAATCTTACAAAAACAAAAACACTCCATATGCTAGAGTTTTGGTTCAATAATGATGAAACTTGACCAGGATGTTTGTCTTGACAATATCTAGGTCAAGTTTGACGTTTGGTAAAGATTGAATGAACCGACTCCTCTCAGGTGAGCGAACTAAAGCCATCTTGGCCCTCTTGTTACGGATCTGTCCAAATTTTATGAATAAATCATGTTAAGTGTCTAACATATTGGACATAGAAAGGCAAAGGAACACCGCTACAATAATCGCGTACCTCATTTTAACTATAAAGAAGAAAGACCATGATGTAAACATTATTAGGAATCTTGCAAATGTACCATAGATTATAAAGGCATTTACTTCGAATTATTTATTACATTAACAAAATAGATTTAAATTTAATATATGTTAAATGGTTACATAATAAAAAGGTCTCTTCGTTTAATATTTTTCTCAACACAATTTTGTTTCGGTGACACTTCGAGAGCGCTAGAAAAAGTAATAGTAGTAATAATCTACGAAGTAGTTATAGCAAAACGGTATCGTTGTGAAAGTCCCCCTATCCAATAATATAAATGTGTGCAGTGTAAATCTTTATCAGTGTATATTATTATGATTTACGATATTATTAGTATATCATCGTCAATTGGTAATTATGCATACAATCTGGAATATGCATGTAGTAAAAAATAGGTGTCAAACTCAATGTGAAATAGAAACAAGATACTGCTTTATATAAACTTCAATATGATTGAAATAGTTGTTACAACAGTAATACAGTCAACTTTTTGGCATGCTATCACTTGATTGTTCAATTTAATAGCTCCGTAAATCAAGACATTATTTATTCACATCATTCAGTTAAATGTGGTTTTTATCGTGTGCTCATAAATATTACAAGACGACTGTACATCTTCTTTCTTAACATTCAAATAATTTATTATCAAATTTGCGCGGTGCAGAATGATTTAAATACCTGCGTAGAAACACTGCAACATCAGGGGTTTTAATTATCGTCTTTGATGTGGTCGAATAGAAAACCATATAGACACGCTTTGTGTACTGTTAAACAGGTAACAAAATTTTGACAACAACTTTTAATTATACGATATTAGGTCTAATCCGGTCGAAACAATTACATCAAGCGTTTCATTAAATCACTATTATAAAAGCCATAAAATACACAAAAAGTCAATTATACGCAAAATTACATTTTAACAAAATGTAAGTATTAATATAACTTGAAATATCAGGACTTCAAATCGCTGCGTGTTGACCAATAAACAACCATGAATCAACATTTTATTTTTAAAGAAATGAACACGTATAAATTGTATAAATTTTATGAACACGATTAAATCATCGTTATTCAGTGATTGTGTTTTGTTTTTGCTGTATGCGCACATGTCTTATTATTTATGCATTTACAGTTTAGCAACTTTAAGTCTTATTTAGTAAGCATGTGCAACATTTTCGCAACGTGTGACCAATAAAAACATACGAAAATAACAACGTACCCGATGTCGCTTTCAGATATGTGAATAGAAACGAAATAAACACATGTTGTTTCTAAATATACAAATTGCGGTCGATATCAACGTCATCACATCCTGTCCGTATTTAGAAAGATTTATTATACGTAAGCAAGTTTGACTTTTTCAATTTATAATACAAACAACAAGGTGTAGTTTTACAAGTCACTCCCAACATCCTGAATCGAAATATAGACACTGCGAAAGATCTTGCTAGAAAAATGTATATACAAATTGCGGTCGATATCAACGTCATCACATCCTGTCCGTATTTTGAAAGATTTATTATGCGTAAGAAAGTGTGACGTTTCCAATTTATAATACAAACAACATTTGCGTTTTCATAAACGAAACGTTTCTTTATGTTTACATTTCAAATTTCATTCAAATCCATCAAGAAATGGTTTAATTGTAAAATATGCTTGAATGTCTTACGATATGAGTAATGGAAATAGACGAGCAAATTCCTGTGTCGCGTATGGCTATTACTCGTTCCTCCTGTTCACCTTTGAGGAGGTTGTACAGCGTATTAATAAATCTTGGTAAATCTTGGTGTCGCCACTGTGTTGCATTTTTAAGACATGATTTGCACTTTCACAATTGTTGTTTGTCCAACACTTTGTTTACTATCAACAGAATACTTTGTCATTACATCGTTCATCATCATTATCTTTAAATGTATTTAATTGTAAACAGCCTATCAGTAATGCTCATATCAATCAAATTTCATTTTAAACATGCTGTTATGGGATATGACAGAAGTTTTAATGCGTCATGTTAATTTATTTGAACCAGTTAAGTACTGCTGTATAACATGTATCCTTGACAAGATTATAAAATTGCCACATAAATCATTCGTTGTCTGACATTTGCGGTTACAAGCCCGACAATCACTGGTTGTCAAGAATCTGTGACTCACTGTGGCTGCATTTTGGACTTTTTTGTAAGTCATGCGTTGCACAATCATTTCATTCTTGGAAAGTTATTGAGACAAAAAGTAATTCAGTTTTATCATTTTTAACCCTTTCCCCCATAAAAAGCACACACTTAAACAATGTCATATTGTGAACAAAAAAGAAAACTTCTTTGGAATTAACGCTGACGTTTGTACATGTACATAAATATATCGCTAAGCCTTACCTCGCAGTAGATGCGGTGGGCATTGCAAGTTTCGGAGCACACCGAACACAAGTAATCCATTCCAATATCAATATTTAAGTTTAGTATATGATTAAGTTTTGAGCATAATCAATAAATTTCCCAATTTTGATGAAAACGAGGCTAATTTTCCCAATTTGACCGGTACCGGCGCCATTCCCAAAGTGGTGAGGAAAAACGCTGATGGAACTATCGGAATATCTCCCGCTTTGTCGTTTAAACGTAAGCAAAATATAATTGAAAAAGTTTTGTGGTAACTCCACAGAAATAACGGATTGTTTCTTAGTAATTAAAGTATAATGACCACTTGTCCCGTCGGACTAGCACATTCTTTATTTACTTGTCCGGACTAACAATTTGGTTGTTCCGGACAGTCGGACTACCGTTAATGTCGAGCCCTGAGACCGATGTTTGTAATTGATATTTTTCTACAGCATGTAACCCTAGTTAAAGTCATGGTAAGCACGTATTGACCTGTGGGTTATGTTCATAAATGTAGTTTGAACAAAAATGTGTGTAAACACAATGGTGAAAGGGACCTTTTCACGTTTTGGTAAATTGACAAAATTAAAAGAAATATGTTTTAGAATCGCAAATGTTCGTTGTAGTTATGATATTTAGGTTCAGTAATAATGAACTTTTACCATGTACTTTAAATTCCATGATAACAATCTTGAAATTATAAAGCGTAGCTACGCGAAACGATTGAATAATATGGAGGGTTCTTTTGATGACGTTCTTTTTTGCGACACTACGAGGATTGCTTATATAAAGTATAAATACATCATTCATTCTATGAGCAAGAATGACCGAGTGGTCAAAGCGTTTAACTTTTACTCCAGAGGTAGGTGGTTCGAGCCCAGTTGAGGGCTACTTTTTTCTTTCTTTAATTTTATTCTAATGACAAACTTCAATACATGCCAACATTTGTGAAAAGATCCATTGAAGTGCATCTGTTAACATGACTCAAGCCGGATGCGGGTTTGAATGCTCTAACTGTTTACTGTCATTATCAAGGTTACTGGTTTGCTTCATTAGCCAACGAATATTGAAACATGGTATGTTGTAATCAATCATAAAGGATGTTGAAAACGTGCAAATATTTTCGTAGATTTGAACACCTGATATTGGTGAGTTTTCTCCCGGTTTCAACTTGGAGTCTATTCGCAAACATTCTGAGTTCGGCGAGGTTTCTGCACTATGCCAAAATGAATCCTTTTAAATCGGGATAAACGTTTAAATGTAATATCCGTTCATTATGCACACAATATTTGTGCTTTGTGGCTCCAGAAGTTCGTGTCCGGGGACATATAATACACTTGGCATATGTCAGTTGTCAGAGTCTATGTGTTTATGATTTTAATCTTTTTTCAAAAAGCGTGGGGATATCTCCGCCGTCCGTCTGTCTGTCTGTCCGTCCGTCCTGGCCACTATCTCCTCCTACACTATAAAGCATTAGAATCGTGAAACTTACACACATGGTAGCTATGAGCATATGTGCGACCCTGCACTATTTGGAATTTTGATCTGACCCCTGGGTCAAAAGTTATGGGGTCGGGGCGGAGCAAGGTCAGAGATTTTCACTCATTCGTTTATGTTATTTTACATTAATTTCTTCATTTCTACTCCCATTTACTTCAAATTGATACTGAACATCTCTTATGACAATACGGTAAATCTCAAATATGCATGGCCCCATCATCAACCCTGGGGCGCCCCGCCCACATAGACCACGCCAACTCAAAATTGCCTTTTACTATAACTTCTTCATTTCTACACCGATTTACTTCAAATTGATACTCCACATCTCTTATGACAATACGGTCAATCTCAACTATGTATGGCCCCATTGCCAACCCTGGGGCGCACCCGTACACATAGACCACGCCCACCCAAAATTGCCTTTTACTATCACTTCTTCATTTCTACACCGATTTACTTCAGATTGATACTGAATATCTCTTATGACAATACGGTCAATCTCAATTATGCATGGCCCCATTACCAACCCTGTGGTGCACTCGCCCACATAGACCACGCCCACCCAAAATTGCATTTTACAATAAAATTCTTCATTTCTACACCGACTTACTTCAAATTGATACTGAACATATCTTATGACAATACGGTCAATCTCAACTATGTCTGGCCCCATTATCAACCCTCGGGCGCCCCTTGGTCAAACATGCGGCGTGGGGAAACGCGTCGGCCTATGCCGCGCCATTTCTAGTTTTAATTTGTTGTTGGTAACAATTTTGAAAAGTTGGTACCTTGCCGTTTATTAAGGACAACGTGCTTTAAAGTTATGCGGCGTAGGTCAGGTTCACTTAGTTTATAAGCCACATTTGAGAGTTCAATATTTGTAGAACCATATTTGTAAAACTTAATATCTAAATATACCACTGAACCTTCATTATTATCGTTTTATCAACCGAACAAATCTAATGAATCTCTATTTATATTATCTTGTAATTTTCCATTGGTATTTACGTGCAATTTATTGCAAAATGATATCATTGGCATGTTTAATAGATTTAGATAATAGATGTATTAGTTTACAAGATGTTAGCAATAACAAATTACATTTTTAATATATCTAACCGACATAGATTATCTACAAATGTTCAACAAATATGTTCAAGTAGTCCGGTGTACATTACTTATTAAAGAACGCATGTATTTGTTCTATTTCGGTACTGAAGCCAGCGTATACCGGAACCATAGCCTGAAAGAAGATGAATTTGTTTTATCCTTTATTGCTTACTTTCCTTGCATTGTAGCTTTATTTTATGCATACACTTTCACAATACAGATCAGTATGGAGTATGCAGTATTGTGTACCTAATATGTATAGTCGGACGAATGCACCGTTATGTACAGGTCAAATTGTCTTCTATCAGTGAGGACCTTACGTGAAGAGCACGAGTTTAAATTAAACTGATGGCCGGGTTTCATTTTGGTCGTCAAAAATGTCACTTGTCAGCTTGAATTTCTCTGAGCTGACAGGAACTAGCGTAATGAAGTTTTACCGACAGTCACTTAACAAAAATATAGTCTGTGTGTTGCATAATGTATCCGACCGTGCGACTTCAGATAAAAACTGTTGACAAATTGTTCCTAAATGTTTATCAAATTATATTGGCAAGCTCATGGTTTTTGTATTTTAAAGGCAAAAGTGTATCTTGGTTTTACGGTATTAAGATAATTTCTTATTTATTGAATTTTTGATTAGCTTCGACCGCGTCCCCGTGAATTTAAAAAGACCTTAACAATATGTAGCATGTCGCTCATGTATTAATTAATTGTTAACAGTCATTAAAAATCGTATCTATTAACATTTAATTCGGCGTATGAAACATTTCATATTTATGTTTCTATACCGGCATTTAACAAATTGAACCTTATGATGAATAGCTTTCATTCTTCTAATTTAACACTTACGTTGCCAAAAACGTTAACACATTACGCTATTTTTAGTGCACTGACAATTAGTTGTGATTTAAAAATGTACATACGAGTAGTTAACGTTCAGTACCTCATCAAGTGTGGTGCTTAAAGTTCTTTCTACCAATTTTTAAATGGTTTATTTCGGTTTTAGTTTCATCATGGAATAGCGTGAGGCAGGCTTGAGGACAAATCCGGAAAACCTAAGCAACTGTAAACGCAAAAGAGTGTACGTCATCGCTTGAGAATCGATCCTAACGCTAGAATTCACAGTTCGACATGCATGCCAATATTCATCGTCCAACTAAACACAAACAAACATTCCTAAAGGAAGCGACATAAGTAACATGAAAAACCCGATAGATAATCTACACTTTTCTTGTATGTTTGTTTCATGGCCAGAAAAGAATATATGGGTAATGTGTTATTGAAAATTGTTAATATGGGAGGTCATATTGCCATTTGTAAATGTGGTTCCTGCGAAACGGTCCTAGGAGCTGGACGGAAGTCAACGCGCCTCTTTGAGGTTGTCGTGCTCCCGAATCCAGCACTGCTCCGACGAACGTGGTACCAACCTCGCCGCCCTCCGGAAACCTGGTCCAGCCGCCAACCTGGTCCTTTATTCGCACGTCTGCCCCACGTTGTGCGACATTTGTAGTGGGTGTGGTGGCTCGGGCGCATCATTCAATCAAAGCCGTGGAGGTTTAATTGTATTTATTGACGCTGACCAATATAGCCATGACGGAAAAGACCTACACAAAACAATGCCAATATTTTACAAACAGAACAAAACTAACGATACTACGAAATATGAATTAAATGAACTTCACATTAATTAAACTAATTCACACACATTTCATAATGCAATAATACACAATTATTGTTAACTCACCAGATTGGAATTAACAACGACTATGGACTTGCGTCCACTAGACGGTCTTGGCAAATGCAAGCGTGGTCAGTAATTTCATAATGCAATCAACAGGTACATTTGAATAACCAATGAAAATCTTGCATCGGATCAATTCTAAATAACGATTGGACATGACCACAATTTCACGAGCTTTCATTGGTGAACGAACACTGGCGAGAGGACGAAATTCCCACAAAGAAGTAAATGAATGTTATGTAAAAAGGGAGATAAGAAATTTACCTTACTACACGTACATCAACAGATTTATCGCACGCTACAATCGCAGCTGCTGTTGCAGATATTCCAACGAATGGCTCATCTATTTAAGTACCATCTGACGCGATTACAGAAGATACCATAAATGAAATTCATATTAATCAAGAGTTGAATGTAACTTTTTGTGAAGGAAAAGGCAACACACATTTGCAGAACGTTAGCAATCATTTTCAGGACGAGACACACCTAGTGGATGTAGAACATTAATGTTATGAATGTTTGTCGAAGCAAGGACAACGATAAAACTTTAATGACCCAAAGGTCTTGAGAACTCTTGAAAGATACCTTCTAGCCGAGGCAACATTAAAGAGATTCGTTAAAACGCATTACGGCCCCGCGATGGTTGATGACTTGAACATGTTTGCACTGCCGACACCAGAGAGACGATTCATCCATATCTTGTTAGGAAGTATTTTACCTGTAATTAATATGATTGCGTCCGTGTTCGTCGCATGGAATTATTATTCTGCTTTTGAGTTATCTTGCGTGTCATAAATTTAATTGTAAATGGTGGTATTGCGGGGAAAATGGATCGCGAGCCAATCGCAGTTGTGCTTTTTTAATAATAACGGTGGTTATGTTGTTTTTCTTTTCTAGATTTTGTTCTGCTTCAACATCTTGTCATTAATGCTTCAAAGAATATAAAATATACCGAAAATTATATAAAAACATTTATAAAAAGGAAAAATGTATTTTGATTGATACAAATTAGTGTTTATCATTACATTATTAAATGCAAATGTCTCAATGTATATAGTGTATGTTGCATTTGAAGAAGAATGAAAAGAACTGTATATATTTAAACTGTCAAATCGGTCAGTTAAATAAATTGTTTACATCTTATTGACATTTTTATTATATAAGTATGTTTTTTTTTAAATGCACATTAACACCCGTTGATAATCTGCTGTCGAAATTCCATTTGGCAAGCATTTAAATCTATTGTGACAGTGTAATGTGAGCTAAATTGCATCTTATCCAATTTGATTTTGTATTTATTAACATATTTGATGATATGTGCCATTTTTATACCTAAATAAAAAATGTAATAGTGTGTCCAAGTGAAAATATTGAACTTGAAAGATATGTAGAATTTCACTTAATTTAGTGATACTTGATTTCGTGTTTCTTTGATATATATAAAATATTTAATGTTATGGGTAATTGATATGATTGATGTTATACTTGGTGAAAGTAAAAACCAAAATAATTAACACTTTGTGAGTTGCGTTTGTGGTTTTTAGTTTTAAAACTCAATCATGCGCAGCGGAATATAAATTTTATGAAAGTATCAGCGGTATAAGGCACTCTGTTTCAAATTTTTGTGAACTTCGTTTTGCAAATGCCGCCGTAAAACTTCTTTTTGTATTTGTTTATAGAATGCATTATGGTTAATTTTATATTACAGTAATTGTGTATAGTCTAAATGTTTAATCAATTTGCTGCCGGTAAATCGTGCGTTTTGAAACACAGACACATGTGTCATATTCATGAAGATTTTGAAATACAGCCACATTTACCATATTCATGATAAAAAAAAAACATACGCGTGTTGTGCATGGAAATAAAAACATGAGAACTAGACATTACATCAGAATGGAGGGACAGATATAGATCATGAAATACGAGCTTTACTGAAATTGCAAACTGACAATTTATTTCCAGCAGTGCATATATATAATTGTACACGCATTGTTGTACGGATAGAAAAATAAAGTCTTTTCATTTCGATTGTGATACAGTCCGATCATTCACAAGGTATAATAATAATATTATGTTAAACTAAAGTAAATAAAACCAGGCTTTTTAATATGAGAATGACATGGTTAAGAAAAAAATGGTATCATGTAATTGACATTATTTCCAACATTTCTATGTTTGATCCAAAAAAAAGGAACAGAGAACACAAACAAATATGAGAAGTCTACACATGTTTTTGAGTGATGTCCTGACATATTATATTGCGCATACATTGTACTTATAAACCAAATGTGATTAAGTGTGAAGATATTCCTTTCTTAATAAAAACTATGTTAAGATAAGTATGAATAGATTATATAATACAAATATGTATGACATGGGAATAAGATATGTAAAAGATATAGTATGCACTTCTGGAGTTTTTAAATCTATCTATTTTATTAAATCTTGTTAAATTAAACTGCGTCTTTAATGAAGGTTTAATCACAAAAGTGATGGCATTTATTAGATTATCATGATTCCCAGTCATAGAAAAGCCAAATATGCAATGCACATTGATATCATTTTACTTGCATAACATAGAATTGGGGTACAATCTTATAACAACAAACTTGTTTAACATGTTTTACTGGTAGATAAACAAACTTGCCATTCAAAATGTAAAACGCTTTTAAATAGCATTCATTGGACACAACTGTATGCAGTTGTTTTTATTGAATATACAACAGGTACATACATTCAGTGGTTTAAGACAAGAATGATTCACATTATCTAAGGAACCGAATTTGTGTTTTCGTGTTTTGCAAGGAAACGGCCTCGGTCGTTGACATCTGTAAGCGTGACTCTAATCTATTTTGCAGCTTATGTAGGTGTTAAAGTCTAACAATGTTATGCTAAATGCGAGGCCATCCATTACAGCCGAGTAATGATATTTAATTATCGACATTTACATAAATGTAAATATGAACGCTTTCTTTGGCATTACATACTTAAGTAAATTAGAATTTCCAAGAAAGAAACTACAGTTCGCGCAACAGAAGAGAAATCTGAAATAACAGCTTTAATAAAGTGAATGAAGTTAATACCATAAAATGAAGGCTTATATGATATAAGAAAGGTGACGTCTATATTTAAAAACGCTTTAAAGGGCCATTTTCACAGATTTTGTCATGCATTGAAGTTTGTCATTAAATGCTTTATATAAATAAATGTAAATATTGGATCTAAATAGCTCCAGTAAAAAACCAAGAATAAAATTAAAGAAAGAATAAAAGTAACCGTTAACAAAGCTCGAATCACTGACCCCTGGAGTAAAAGTCTATCGCTTATACCACTCGTCGATCCGTGCTCATACAATGAGTGATGAATTTTATACTGTATATAAGCAATCGTCGTAGTATCACAAATTATAACGACAAAAACAGAACTCTCCAAATAATTCAATCATTTTGCGTTGCAACGCTTTATAATTTTCAGGTTTTTATTTCGTCAAAAGATGCATATATTGGATGTTTTATAGCATGGTAAAAGTTCAGTATTACTGTTTGCTCACAAATATAAAAACTACAACGAACATTTGCAGATCTGAAATACATTTGTTTAATTTTGTCTACCAAAACGTGAAAAGGCCCCTTTAAACACAGACTAACATATGTCAAAATTTGATCGTTTCTGCCTTGGTGTTTGCAAACGGAGCTTAATGCATGTGCAGTGCGCACATGCTTATCAAGGACACCGTTTTGTTTGCCTGGTGTTTTTTATTTACGTAAAATCTCATCTAAGCGAAAATCCAGTTTTGACTAAAAATGCCATCCCATATTAGCATGTACTGACTACACATGTTTATATGGGACGACACTTTACGCACAAGCATTAGACATCGTTTCACAGAGCTAGGCTTTTCTAGGGAATGCAGGTGCCATTACTAATCGCCATTAAGATAAGTCTGTGTCGGCATTTGACGCGAGGTTTAACCATACATGTTGTATGAGACCTTACTCCTAAAGAGACGCTGTTTAAAACTATTTAAGAAGTGCTCCTTTTTCGGTTATCAATGTTCGGATGGACTTAATTGAAAGTATTGAATATATTCAAATCATTTTTCTGTACAAGGAAAAGTAAATGGTATTTCCATGTTATGTTTACGTTTCCACGAGTACGCTTAATTGTAAGTGGAAACGATTCGTAATTTTTTTTAGAAATGGAGATTTCAAATCTTATAAAAATATTATACAACTGTAAAAAGATGAATGAATGAACGTACTTATACGATACAGCACACAACAAATAAACTCATTTATCATACCACGACATTGATATCTGCTTGATATCCTGTTGCCTGATATCTTTTTTTATATCACGGTCAACAGGAAGTTCATATATCAGTCATGTGTGGAGGCTACTAAGACTTAAGTACAATGTTTTGTTTTATTGTAAAACTGAATCAGATTTATCAAAACAAACGTTTTGATACCAATATGTATTACATTTTATCCAAAAACATCAAAGGTCAAAGGTTATGTCAAAAGTTCAGCACTTCATATAAAAAGACCAAACCAATAAAACAAACAATAAAAAGCAGTAAAAATAGTAAAAAATAAAATAGAAACACACTTCACAATAAAATCCAATGTAATATGCATTAAATTATGAAATAATTTTAAATCATAAATTATTATTAATGTTACATTTGTCGTCTTCTACAGTTTGCCAATTTTGCCACATGAATTGTGTTAAAAGCTAATTTCTTTTGAAAATAATTACTTAAACATAAAAACATTTATAAATACAATAAATAAACATTACCATGTCAGACGTTGTGGATGGAGGTAAGTTTGACCTTGTTTGGGACGATTTAATGGAGGAAGTTGTTATGTCTGAGGAAGACTTTGCCAATCAGTTTGGAATAAATCCGAATGTGTTTAATGAACCATTTGATGAAATCACGAATGCAAAAGTCAATTAAAATAAAAGTTATTTAGAATCCCTTACTGAAACAAAATCAAAAACTGAGAACAGTGAAAAAATATTAGACGCCATAGAAATAACAACCGAAGATGTACAAAAATTAATTGAAGCCGAAGATAACAAAAACACTATCCGGAAAACACTGGCAGATGTCAGTCGATTCCAAAAATATCTTGCCAAGAAAGGCGAAACGAAGGCAATCCACAATTTAACAGTCGACCATCTAGATGAATATCTTGCCACATATCTGCTCTCCATTCGCAAGAATGATGATGATGAATACGAGCCTGTCACATTGCGTAGCATCGTGGGAAGCATTGACGGAAACTCCAAAGAGCAAAGTACCATACTCTATCTTCCGGAGCAGTGGTCCAGATTTTCCCTCACACGTGACTGCCTAAAAGCAAAGCAGAAAAATCTAAAAAAAAAAAACAACAAGGAAAATGTATTTTTAATCATTGTTTAATCACGGCAGAAACTTTGTGAAAAAAAATTGCCAATATGTTGAAAACTATGGCAATCGAGGACGGTTTTGAAAAAACAAAAATCATAAGTAATCATTCTGCCAGATAACACCTTGTTAAAAAAACTAAGGGATTCCAATATCGCACCCAGCGAAATCATGCAAATAACAGGACACAAAAACGTACAGTCAATAACCAATTACAGTGAAATTTCCGAACAAACACAAAAAAAGATGTTCAAACCTTTTTGCAACATGTTCTACTGCAACTCCATCTACTTCATGCACTTCTGTCAACACTTCCGAAATAACCATTTCTCTCCCCACCCACCCGGCAGTTTCACAAGCACAGTTTCCTGGCCAAAATCCAATAAATGCCATGTTTTTGGAGCTGTACTTAACATGTAGAATCTCAATATCTACGAACAACCACCACAGTAAACCAAACACGCAGTATATATTCCAAATTCTAATAAAAACATCATTCAATTCTTTACACGTGTTGACACACTGCGAAGACGTGAGCGTTTTAAAATCTTCTACAGTCCTTATATTGATTCCTTGTTACATAAAGGTATATGAGTGGTTATTGCATGTTAATGTGATGTATCATCTGTGTAGTTGTACACTAAGACTGGGATTTAATCTTGTTTAATATAAATTGAAATAAAGTTTCTTTTGTCAACTATTTGCTTGTACTACCATACAAAAATATACAAGTAACGTCTTTTCATAGAAATCAACATGGACGACTTACGGCATACGTTACTGAATACACACGTATCGTTGAAAACTGTGTATGAGGCGCTCTTTACGTCGCATGCACGTATAACATGCAAATGCTTGTTTGTATTGATTTGAATTGAATGATATTGAATCGTGGAACTTGTAAAGCCGCCCATTAACTTGCGTGTACTGCTTTGTGCAGTCCTGACAAGCACACTCAAAATGAAAAATACTGGATAAAAAAAGACGATCGTTGCGTTTACAGACCATCAGAGCAAATGCAACTAATAGTGCGTCCTCTGTAGTTAGATATGCAGTGTAGCTAGACTGTGCCATATTTGCTTAATGCTGTTTCTGAGAAAGGAGGTACTGTCCACACTTGATAAGTTTTTGTAATTGTTCTGGGAAAACCAGGATTAATGCATGAGCGTAGTGTACATTCTGTTGTTTTGTTTTGCTTCAAGGACGTCTCTTCTAACCGAAAATCAATTTTATGCGGAAAATTTAGTCAATGATTAGACTTTGCGGACCACACAGGCTAAAATGGGACGACACGTGTATAAAAATTTATATATGGGTTGCATTTTTAATATTCATTGGTTAATTGGTTTAACTTCTTTAGTTGATATTCGTTTGGATTACTCATTTTTTATCTTTCTTAGACATGTAATGAGAATGTATTGTCGTTATGTTTTCGATAATTGGTTTGTCCTTATGAAAAATGAGTATTTTATAACCATGATATATCAACCAGTAAAGATGCTAAGATGGTACCTCGATGCACCCATCTGAAAATATGGCAAACAGGCTCTTCTAAAAAGTATAACGGTATTAATAGCTTATAAACATCGCATTTTTGCTGTTTTTTCTTGGAAAGAGGTAAACTTGTCGTTTAATCATTTACAAGTCTCGCATCAACGATGTAAGCATGCCATTTATCTTGACAACGGGCCTTCCAGCAAGTCAGCAATACTGTATTGCAAAGAGAAACTGGCGTAAAAATGACAGAGTCGATACTTTCCTGTCAAGTAAAGCCTTACTAGAAAGCGTAATAATGATATTTTTCAAGTATAAAGCGAGCGATGTTGTTAAAGACCAATGAAACAAAACGGAAATGGAAACCGATAATGTCATACACATTTGAGTCGCGTTCTCGGAAAACAATGCTTAATGTCCCGGATTAGTCTAGCAGTCCGCACAAGCTTATAAGGGTAGGCAGTGTCCGACTTTATTGTAATTTTCGTTTAAAGGAAGCCTCTTCTAAGCGATTACAATTTACCCGGAAAGTGTCGTCCCTAATTAGAATGTGCACAGGCTAATCTGGGAAGACACTTTACGCATATGCATTAAGCCCTCTTTTCCTAGAGCTCTGTAAATTTAGGAGAAATATCGTTATGCCGAGCACAGCATTCATTGTCAACGTGCAGTGAAAATAGTTGATCTTATTGCTTTAATACCGACATAACGTAACAAAATTAAAGCATACGGAATTTATCTTCAAACAAAAATACGGTATAATAAATTGACAAATAATCAGATGCAATTATTGAAATTATATTGTGTTAATTGAGTTTTACATATTTTAAAAAATAATTTTAACACGTTTGCGACAAAACGATGGACAATTTTCGTTTAGACAATATGTAAAAAAGTTCCTTAAACGTGTATACAAATAAGAATATAGCATATATTAATATGTAAAGCTGTTGGGAGACAGACTTTTGCGTTATAAAGACCCATTTTTCATTTGATATCGACTTAACATTTACTTTTATCATATAGCTACCGATAAACGGACTTAAATACTGGTGTATCGAAGGTATCAACTATAGAAGACCAGATTATATTTCCGTATCTCAAAATATAAAAACAATTGTTGTGTTGTGATTTTTGAACCACGCAATGAATGTTCACATCGTTATGACGTTAGGTTGGCGTTTAAATATCCTCGTGGATCATTATAATTGTATGGATATGCTTGGAATTTAATGTTGTATTTTGGTGGGTTTCATAAAATCCAAAATAGTGCTTTAAGAAGTTGACCAGTTGATAGTAGTCACCTGGCGAGGTATACATGTGCAATTTTGATATTTTCATATATTGTAATTTATTAACAATTTATAAGGTCCATATGTTGCTACTTTACACAAGGACCTGCTGCTTCATGACTCGACATTCTGAAATCCAGTTTGCATATGGACGCATAGCTGAAACTAAAGCTGTATCCGTTAAAAGACATAGTCAACATGTGATAAAACATCGTGACGAAAACATTAACATATTTGCAGTTTGTTTAGATATTGGATTAAATTAATTTATTTTCTGACTATTTCCATTGACACGGCTGTAGTCTTAATGAATATACTTTAAAGTGCCTGTACAGGCTATGTGAAAACATGTTGATATTCTATGTGTTCTTGTTTACACTCAACGGACTTTTTGTTTTCGGTTTATGTATTTATGGTTCAACCCGCGACCTCTTTTTAAGCGTAAGCGTCAATAAAGTATTCTAGTTACCGATTGTAAATTTACATAACTGCCATTATATTTCCGTAGCAAAAATATCACAGCCGTGTGATTTCTACAACCAATCAAAAACAAATACCGTATTTACTAAACAAATCATTGGCAGTTTCAACGAACAGTAAAAAGATGTTGAAAAATGAGTACTGATCGTGGTTTGACCCTTAACATAAATGTTATAATTCTTGTCGGATATGTTTCCCATTAGAAACGTGATGCTTGATCTATAAGGTGGTATTAGAGATGCAGCGTTAATTGCGATATTTTGAATAAACGGGATTATCACAAGCATTTCGGAAATGCAAATCGCGTATTGAATAACTCACTTAAACTTATTCCTCGATAAGTATTAAAGCATATGTTAATCAATATCAAGCGTTTGAAATATGTAACGGCATGTCATATCTTTCCGCTTTTTACAATTATGAATAAGGCATTTTTGTGTTCCACTTGAACGTGGTTCCATGTCGCAACTTCAAATGATCCTCGGTCGGGTAAAACGTGGCTAATTGCATGTACGTACAGTGTCGTCCCAGATTAGTCTGTGCATTCCGCAGAGGCTAATCAGGGACAACTGTGTCCGCTCAAACTAAATTTAGCTGAGAAGAGACTTTCCTTAAACGAAAACTCGAATAAAAGCGGAAAGTGTCTGAGGGTTAGGGTTAGGGTTAGGGTTAGGGAGAAAAACGTCGCATATTAGCCTGTGTAGTGCACACATAGTTCTCTTTACGCACATGCATGCAGGCTTATCAGGATAGACATGTTCCGCTTTAATTCAAGTTTTCGTAAAAGGAAGTGTCTTTAAAATGTTTAATTATGTTAAGGCGGAAAGTGTAATAGTAAAAACAGTAATAAAACAACGATACATTATGGTAAAACTTAAAAGACAATAATTGTCCTTAGATATCAGAGTTGCAAAACAGGATATAGTTAGCAAAACAAATTTCAAAGCATATACATTTGATGAACCAATAAGCCTACATTAGCTTAAATTTAAATGTATATTGTTGTTTTAAAACCTTTCACGTACGAATCACACGACCTGAGACGTTTCAGCACCATATAATCTCTTTTATCGTCGTTTCATTACGATATGACACGAAACATAGCGATTGATATGTCCTCAAGTATCATTGAAAAGATATTGTTCTCGATATAATGATAACAGATCATCGGTCATTAATTTCCATGGATAAGTTAAAAGCATCTTTGAAATTAGGCCGAGCAAATGTAGTGTATATTTTCTGCGGATGCTTTTTTTTGTATGGGGCATTTCAGTATATAACTAAACATATATGCCGATCAATAAAAATGTAAAGTTTGTAATACATGTATTTCGACTGAGGCGTTGTTCTTTTTTGCACCCGCTATTGGAATAGTAATGTATGCGGCGCTATGTGTTACTTCTGTACGTTGTCCGTACAGTCATTTATCCATTATACTAAATGCATTTATTTGTTTTCAACCATGTTGTTGACGGGTGGTTATATGCAATTACAAGTTACTTGTATTCCTATTTTCGCCTTTGTTCGAAATCAAAGTATCTTTGCAATCATTAACATCAACTATATTTATTAACAAACATTGGTGTACTGGCATTTTTAACGACCATGGATTCTTTCGGAAATCGTCAATTTTAATTGAGAGCCAGAACCTCTCACTCGGCAAGATGTGAATCATTTATGTTGAGAACGTAAGCATGTGTAGTTTTTGGCCATGTTCACATTGTCACTTTAAATTTTAAACTATAAAGGAAAGCGAATTTTGCTGTCAAACGATCTACACAAGTAGCAGAAGTAGCAGCAGTAAAATCAACACAAATAACAAAATCTATATTATTCTTTTCTCAGCTTCAAAAGCAATAATGATGTCATGGTTGTTGAATGAAATATCTTAGCAATTTTCACAGGTTGATGTATTACCACTTCTTATCTGTGTACTATAACATAGATGTTCCAAGGTGTTCTCTCACGGAGCCACTATCGAAGTGGCAATATGGTTCAAATGAGAAATACAGCTCGGTTACAAACTCCGGATCGTGTCATTGAAACTTACATAAATATGTCCACAAAACATGGTTTATCAATCACATATTGAAAACACTCCAAGTTAAGAACAATACATTTGTTTATTAACGGAAAAGGAGAAATGTTTATTGGCAGGACAAAAATTGAGTTACCACAAGAAAATGACTTAGAACCTATCATACGTATAATTATAAAAAAAATGTTCTTTATTGACTTAAATCATGTATTTACCTTTTTGTACTAACGCTATGCACTGAAGGAACGGTTAATAACATTTAAAATACACGTATGCTACTTTGTTCAATAGAATATTGAATCTATTTCGTCCCCTTTAGATATTAAATTATTGTTGCAAATTACAAATCGTTACGCTTCAAGTAGTGTACACTCAATACGCTGTATTTTAATTAATGATCCTACTGAAATATTTAACTAGATTTGCACGTCATTCAACTTCTTTATCAGAGCATCTTATCCGCGAAAATGGACTATGAATGGGTTAAATACGAGAACGTTTTACACGAAATCACCTGACAAATAGAACATTAATAATGCATTGAATTTAAGAAAATCGGACTCGTCATAATAATGAGAGGAATTGCGTTCGTTCAAATATAACATAAAACTTATTATAAGAATGGTAAATATTACAATAAAAGAGCGATGCCATGTTTTCTAATGTAGGTAATATTAACACATTGGAAGGAGTGCAGTATTTACTATACCACCCATATATATGAAGATAAAATAATGTGGTTCTGTGTATTGGTAATGCAAAGTGCGTCATGTAGGTTTGAAATATTTTTTGCGAATCAAGTATAGTAGCATTTCTGCCTGTTAAATGACAGCATTTGTCAAACTTCTCTCCGAAACTTTTTAAAGGCCACACACACATCTTTAAATTTAGTGTTATTAAAGGGACCTTTAAAAACATTTTGGCATGAATCGAAGTTTGTGTTATATTGATTAATGTGAATATTGGATAAAAAAGCTCCATTAAAAAAAAAAAGAATAAAATTAAAGAATGAAAAAACTAACCCTCATCTGGGCTCAAACCACTGATCTCCGAAGTAACAGTCTAACGCTAGGTCAATCGTCCATCCGTTTTTGTACAATAAGGGATGTGTTTGAAAATGTATATAAACAAACATCGTAGTGTCGTAAAATATAACAACAACAATAACAGAAGTCTCGAAATTATTCAATCGTTTCACGTTGCACCGCTTTATAATTTTCAAATGTTTTTAATCGCGAAAAGATGACTTTCATGGATATTTTTAAGCATAGTAAATGTTTAGTATATATGTTTCCTCACAATAACTACAACAAACATTTGCGAAACTAAAACATTTTTTTTTAATTTGGTCAATTTTACCAAAACGTTAAAAGTCCCATTAATGCCTATTTTCTAGTCATGCTTCGATTGTAAGTTTTACTTAGAGTTGCCGTCACAAGCGTGAAGTCCTTGTCTTAAAGTAAATGAAAAACCACAAGCGAGTGGTTGAATACATGTATGTGTGTGTTTGTTTGTGTACAGCGTTAAACGGTATATCATGAAAACGTACCTCATTTAAATCGTCTATGTATCATTTCTAATTGCTTTTTTCTCCTTTCTCGTTTTTAAACTTAAAAAAATGTATATATTCGAATTTAATTTTATCAGCTTATCTTTAAATGGAACATTCTTATCGTGAAATGTGACACTTATTTTCGGATTTTCACTTGACAATCAGTTCTTAAAGATGGGCGGTTTACGTTTGTATTTCTGCTTGATTTTACATATTTCAGTGTTTCACTACAATGGTAAGTGTAAATGTAACACACGATTCAAGGTAACAGTACATGCAGTAAATATTTGAATAGGTGCATGATGAAGTTTATCATTTTCCTTAAGAATATTATATTTATTTAACAATCAACTCGAAATAAAGTTTACGGCATATTACTGTTTGACCGAATTGATCATATTTAGGGAAATAATTGCAGAAATTATCATAGTATACGAGAGATGGTATGAATCAGTTGCGACTTCCGTTATTTACTTGCAGATTATTTTATCTGATAATTTTACCGAAATGGTTTGATTTCTAACATTGTTCGGCGTAGCTGTTTAACCTATCTTTTAACATTAAAGGATCTTAACATGACGCCAGCAGACCCAAATGTTTACACTCCATTAATTCCGTTGGCTGATATGAGATTAATCCCCCGGATCATGGCAACATCACATGTAAATATATTTCTTTCTAAATATACATGAATAAACAGACGCTGTGGTGAAATTCGCCAACTACTACACCCATCACATGGTTCTCCAAAAGGCTCCTGCCCAAGCACACATCTGGGGAACTGGAGGAGCAATCAATCAATCCGTTATAGTGGTAATGGATGGCCAGACTGTGGCCACTCCCGCCGCCAATGACGCTGGCGTCTGGGAAGTATTACTTCCGGCGACAGTTGAAGGAGGCCCACACACTATCTCTGTGACCTCCAATGGAACCACGGTTTCGCTGCGTGATGTATTGTTTGGCGATGTTTGGATTTGCTCAGGGCAAAGCAACATGGAGTACCATATGAATAAGGTATGGGCATTCTTCAACTATTCAGCGCCACGTTTACGTTCTTTCAAATAAGAAATCATTAAACTTCTCGTGTATCTGCACATTGGGAATATCTTAGTATTTCAAAGTTACATACTTTTGACGTAAATAATATGTTTAAGATACGAAACTACTCGGCGTTAGTGACGACAGCCATGCAGAGAAACAATTTTCGGATTGTCCGTCTAGATCATAACGCATTGAACAGGTCGACAAATGAACCTGCGATTGTGTTTGCATGGCAGGCTCCGGATCGGGGTAGGACTTCTTATAGTGTATTTAATTTAACATTATTAGGTACATTGCATTTGCATATCTGAATTTAAATGCATCCATGTTTAAACATGTTTTTTATTATATGTTTATGCAAGAACGAATTAAGTAAAATGCAGATATGAGGAGAATCTTTTTTACCACTGCTAAGTGTGTCACGGAGTTTAAAATAAACATACATTCGCACTCTAAGAAAGAGTCATAAACTTTTAAATATATAAAACATACACTGTTTATCGTTTAATTTAGATTGGCAAACGGATAAATTCTCAGCTGTATGCCTTATATTCGCCATTGAGCTGTCCCAACATGTTACCCAACCCTTAGGGATGGTTGAGACCAACTGGGGTGGCACCCCCATCGAGGCGTGGTCTTCGCCCGAAGCGCTCGCCGCCTGCCCGCAGCAAAAAAAGAAACGGTACACAACTTATCAATTAATTACTTGGAAATCTTGTACGTACAAAACACATTTAGAACCATGATATGAATTAATTTATGTGACAAAGATATTAATTAAATTATAACGTACTCTTATTGGGGGTTTCATCTATAACCCAAAACACATGATATACCTGCATGTCTTTATTAAACCAACGTTCACGAAATGGGTCGTGTGCGTAGAGTGTTGTCCCAGATTAGCCTGTGCATTTTGCACAGGAAAATCAGGGACAACACTTTCCGCCTGAACTGTATTTTTGGAAGAAGAGACTTTCTGAAAACGAAAAATACCATAAAAGCGGAAAGCGGCGTCCCTGTGGATTGCAAAGTCTAATCCGAGACGCACATTCATTAATCCCCATTTTCACAGAGCGTGGCCCAACTGTTTAAGGGAAACATGCACATTATTGATTAGTAGTTGAAACCATAGTATGGGTGTGTTTGCTTTGTTCCATCTGTTTGCGGGGCTCTAAACGATTTGACGTGTTTTTGCATGAACGCGGTTTACACTGTGCTTTTACTACTATAAAATTAATATGTTACAAATATGCAAGACACGGCCGTTAATAACCAGCGCCACCTCGTTTTGTTGATGCATCAATAACTGAGCCAATGCAACCTCCTAGGTGGCGCTTAGGCCCGGATGTTTAGAAATTTCATGGATAATTGTACAGGATGATTAGGGTTTATATGTTGTTGTGTTGTCAGCATATAATGCATTATTTTTAAAATCGACCATGTAGTGCGATTCAGCGAATATTAATTAATCGAAAACTGTACAGAAGCATACATTATGAATCCATTTAAAAACGTGAGAAAACGGGGAGTTTAAAAAAAAGCAGTTCGATGAGTTTTTCCTGTGTGACGAGAAAAGGTCCACCTAATGTAATAGCTAACGACATCAAACGATTGAATAGAACAAATATTAAATTGTGAATGTACACAAATATTGGCCTCTTGCCGATGTTATAGATAACTTGGATAATTTGGCTTTTTTCCAAAAGAGATTGAGCCAATGCTTAGGAGATGGCGCTAATGATAGGAGGTGGCGCCAATGCAGTATGTGACAATTAACAGTCGTATCTCAGTGATATCATCACACGACGTACATTTGATAGACACTGTTATATTAACTTTATTTTTCTACGTACATATAATAGACCAAATCTTAAAAGAACATAAACATTATATCATAAAATGTTATTTGTTATATATACTTTGTTTTTCAACGTACATTCGAAGGCCTTAATCTTTAAAGAATTTAAATACAGACTATAATAAATAAGATGTAGTTTTTGAAATATAAATTATCAACTCAATTTTAAGTCACCAACATGAATGACACATATTGTACGATATACATAATAAAGCCAATAACTAAATTTTCAGCATTATCAAAAAAGTTCGTCGACAACTTTTTTGTATACAATATGATAATTCACGAAATAAATATAAAATAATATTTATTCTTGAAACCATGATTTGTGTCCCTTAATCCAGATTCTTAATTTACTTAAAGGCCAAGGTCAACGAATCTAAATAAGGGTCTTTTTATGTTGTTTTTCAAACTATCAACTGCAAAAAATTAAGATAGCTCGGTCTTTTCCCGTTATTTGTTTGTGTAAAATACACGTAAAATGCTCTTATCTCACGAGGACGAACGTTTGAATCCATCAAGACCCATTATTAGAAAACTACATTTGTTAGTTGAAAACTTAGCGACTCAAATGTGCTGAAGAAGTCCAATTACAAATATAATTGCTAGTCCTGAAAACATAATATTAAAAATGTCACTTTAAAATAGCTATAAATGTGCATTTGTACCACCCCCTAATCTTAGCGCCATCTCCTTCGTATTTCCTCCATTCCTTTTCGAAAAATGCAAATTTATCTATTAGAATGGCTTGAATGATATGACGAGTGTTTTATGTTCAAACTATTTCACAAGAACTTACACAAACTACATCATATTGTTATTACAATTAGCAACCTAAATGAAATGAAATGATTGCCGACCATATTGCTGAATGCAAAACATTAAATGTAATAGTCAATATTACTGACACGAAATTGCCAATACTTTACTGGGTACCTAAATTACATAAAACGCCATATAAAATTCGTTTTATCGCTAATTCAGTGTCCAAGCAATTATCCGTGTATCTTACATCTGCATTGAGTGCTATTAGATATCATATAGCTAAATATTGTAATTAAGTTTATGAAAATAGTAATATTAACCTACTTTGGTAAATAATAAACTCCTTAGAAGTTATTGATAAAATTAAAAAGAAAGAATATGAGGTGTCACACGTAAGCACTTTTGATTTTTCTACACTATAAACAACGCTTCCTCACGCTTTAATAAAATCCAAACTGGTTTCTTGGATTGAAAAACATTTGGTAGAGAGAAGTGTTCATATCTAGCTTCAAACACTAAAAAAGCTTATTTACTAATCAGATATTAGATAATTACATCATTTGGACTGGTCTTGACTTTTGTGCAGCACTTACTTTTCTTCTGGATAAATTGTTTGTTGAATTTGATGGTAAAATATTTAAACAAATTATTGGCGTTCCTATGGGTACTAATTGTGCGCCACTTATAGCTTTTTGATATTGTTATGAAAGCGAATTTATGTTAGAATCATCTAAAACTAAACAAGTAGATTTGATTCATTGTGTTAACCTTACTAGTAGGTATATTGATGACTTACTTAATTTAAATAATCCATTATTTGAACAATATATTCACAAAATTACCCAAACAAACTAAAATAGATCGTCTCAATCCAATACAGACGTAATTAGACTTACATCAAACTATTAATAATAATATGATTAAAACTAGTTAATACGACAAACGGGACGACTTTAACTTTGAAATTGTGAATTTTCCGTTCGTAGATGGCAAAATTCTTAAAGGTCCTTCCTATGGTATTTACATTTCGCAGTTGGTACGTTATGTCAGAGCTGGTTCATGTATTAAAGATTTTAATGATCGTAATCTTATATAAACAAAGAAATTGCTAAAACAAGGCATTTTGTATCATAACCTAAGAAGTAAAATCGCTATATTTCACTCAAAGTATGTGATTTAATTTTAAAATATAATGTTTCTTTAAAATGGCATTTACATAATGGAATTTCCCATCCATCATTTTAAAGAGATGTTTTGAAGCGTGTCCGCAAATTAAAATATGTTAAAGAAAATGTTCATATTAAACTTTTCAAGTTAATTAACTCGTTTTTACCAAAAGGATATGATGCTGCTGTACTTAAAAACACGTGCTTGATGGTTTTTGATTCACTAACTCTTTCTTCTCTTAAAATTTGGAATCATTAATGATATTAAGGGTATTTTTCACATTTGAGCATAATTGTGTCTTTGTGTCGTTTGCACAAATCTGCATGAAAACTACATTTAGACTCACATCTTACATCAAATCATTTCTGTAATCAGTTGTCAAAACACCTATATACTGTTTGATTCCAATAATGTCGCTTTAATGGAATTACCATTTTTATATATTTGATTCTTAATATTTAATCACCTCAACTTGTTTTATTAGTAGTTCAATTTTGCAGTACCGCCCCGTTAATATTTTTATTTTTACTTTACAGTACTACCCCTGGATTTTATTCACGTCATTGTGTCTTCGCTTGTCAATTACGTCAATACTGTTTCTCTGTTCCTGGGTTCATGGATTTTTGTAACGTCATACGACCAACTTTTCCAGTTGTAATCTACATCCATAAGTCATTGGGTTTATAATTTTATTTTTATTTTCTCTGTGACAGGCGTTTCTTGTTTGATTAATTTTTTAGCAGTACATAAACAACCCAGCAATTTAATATGGAACTTTTACAACAATTATTGCTGCTTTTTCCTGTATTTGTGCGATGATGATCTGAAATATAAACTTCGTGATGCTGTATTTTTAAATATTTTTCTATAAAGAAGGAATGTAGTTGACACTTGTTCATAGTTTAATTCCATCGTTCCTCAAAAAGTTGTAACTCTGTTGCTCTGGTATCTTTAATACCATTGAGTAATTAAATGGTAATTAAATTGAATGCGTTTAAATTCCCTTTTATTATTGTTTAATTTGAGATACAATGCTATGAGGCTTAATTTTATTTACTCTTAAATGTATTATTAATATTGCTGGGCCAGGTGTGAGGTTGAGCGCTCCAAAACCGGTTTAAACCCCCAATGCTTTGCATTGACCGTTCCAAGGCGGTGACCCCAGCTTTATTCTTATTTGTGTTTATGTTGTTTTGTATTGTGCTGTGTTATGCTGTTTTGTACTGTTTAGGCAATCTGTCACTTGCCTTAAATAAAGGACCTACTAATTGTTTATAATAATAATTCAATACTACTTCAGCAGCTGGAGTTTCACTTCTTTATATTGAAGCCGATGTGTTTGTGCATGCATACATCGATTTAATTTTACGAATTCTACCATGCCACAACTTATAAAGCTCCTAACGTTTCCAAATGGGCGGTGCTTGAACGTTTCTGTACATTTTCGGATGACTTTATTTTTGCTTACATTGGCCGGTTTTTAAAAAATAATGCGATATATGTTAAAAACAAAACATGTACAACCGTATCATCCTGTAAAATTATCCGTTAAATTTTAAAACAGCCGGGCTCGAGCGCTTCTTCTGATGTTTCATTGGCTCATGAATTAACCCATTTATGCCCAGTGGACTCTCCCATCCTTCTAAATTGGATCAATTTATTTCCAAAATTAGGGGTGTAAAGTATATTTATTTCTATATTTAGAATATTTCATAAAGAAATTAATTTAAGCAAACAGCGCAGACCCAGATGAGACGCCGCATTATGCGGCGTCTCATCTGGGTCTACGCTGTTTGCAATGTCCTTTTTTCAGGACGCTAGGCATAAATGGGTTAATGCATCTCAAAAAATAGGTGGCGCCCGTGATTAACTGTCGAGTGTTTATTTAAATATATGCCACACTACTACACCGACACGTTTACTAATATTTGTCACAAAACCACAATTGTGAGATGTGCCGTTTGAACGAAATTGAACAAAAAAAAGGTGGTTACTCAACAGTACACGTGTCTTATGTACATAAAGTAGTTTTTTAAACTTTACGTTCAGAGCTATCGATCAAAATCTTCCGAGCGTGTTGTACAACGGTATGATTGCGCCGATATTGCCAATGACGATTTTCGGTGCTATTTGGTACCAAGGTTAGTTATTTTTAAGCGCGGCTATAGAAATATCGACTACATATGTGACTATGCAAATAAGATCATTACCATCAATAACATGGCTGTAACTATATATGCACATTCAGCAAAAAATCCCATTGATATTTTCGTTTCGTTGTGGTCAGTGATAATAGATTGCTACTCATACTTCAGTAATTAAATCGTTTACATGTTTTCGTGTTTGTGCTGATATGCGTTAAGAAAATATTATGAAAGATAAAATAAGATAATAATCCCTATTCCAAAGGAATATATAATATAACATAATGGGGCAATTATTATTTCATACACATATTCAATTAATGATACTTTTCATCTTATTCATGTTCATCGTTTAAACTGACATAATGTTATCATATATGTTTTGGCAATGCATAACATATTCACCATTGTTCTTCACATAATACAAATTCGACAAAACCGATGTGAACACGTTTACAGGTGAAGCCAACGCTGTAATACCGCATTTGTACGCATGCCAGTTCAAGGCGATGATAAGCGACTGGCGGGCGAAATTCCACCAGGCGTCTAAAAATCAGACTAGCAGCACGTTCCCTTTTGGCTTTGTTCAGGTCGAAATAACATGTGTTCACTTTATATGATGTGATACATTACACAAAACATATTTCCATATAACAAACAATCTTTTGTAATCGAAAAAAACGATTTTTAGTCATGTCTATTAACTCAAAATATTTTATTTGAATACATTGATACATTTTTACTCAATTTAGCTCGCGCCGTTTCGCAACAAAACTATTAATGCTGGTTTCCCGGATATTCGCTGGGCACAAACGGCGAAATATGGTTACGTGCCAAACCCAACCCTTACAAACGTTTTTATGGCCGTTGCTATGGATCTCCCTGACTTCGACTCACCGCAAGGCTCGTATGTGTTTATTATGTAAAATTTGTTACTGTGTAAATATGGAATACAGAATACAGAATTTCAAGACAATACACAAACATGTCAGTGCCCTACTAAATGAATTATGTAGCTCTTGGAAATTAAACTATTTGGGTTTATTTGTTATTGTGAAAACCGGAAATGGTACATACACACAGTCCAATAATATATATAGAATTCAGTTTACTTTCAATATGCTCGGTAATACACATATCCTATGGTCATATTATCAAACTCACAATCAACGATGTCATGAAGTTAAAACACTAATAATTATTATAAACATGTCTTACTGCACCAAGAATCCATCCCCGCTACAAGGAGGACATTGCTGCCCGCCTGGCCCTTGGTGCTCTAGGTGTTGCCTACGGTCAAAAGAACATCGACTATCAGGGACCTTTCCCCACCCGCTTCTCTCACACTGGCCAGAGAATGACCATCGAATATGACAACGGAAACAGCGACATTGCCGTACGAACAATAAACGGCTTTGAGGTATCGCAACTTTAAGACATTGACATTCGCATTTACAATAAGACCATACACTAAATAAAGCAGTTGGAGATTGTTAAGTAGGATTTTTTTCAAATTATTTTAAATTAAAAATTTAGACACAACTGTAGCAATATTGCATTTAGTAACCACGCTAAATGTAGAATATTTCAAGTGAATAGTATCCTTACATAACATCGTCGTCTTAATTGCAGCACT
Organism: Dreissena polymorpha; assembly: GCF_020536995.1. Classification (NCBI taxonomy): domain Eukaryota; kingdom Metazoa; phylum Mollusca; class Bivalvia; order Myida; family Dreissenidae; genus Dreissena; species Dreissena polymorpha. The sequence goes on along the minus strand of NC_068357.1, from coordinate 123,191,091 downwards.
GTTTAATTGTTCAATAGTATATCGCAACTGATATAAATATCGTATATGTTATCCAATAATACCACCTTTCCTGTATACATACATAGCCCTATGAATAAGATTATTTCTAAAAAAGGATATGTTTTGCGATGTTTTTTTATTGACAATTATCACACTCAACGTTAAATTCGCTTTACATTTACCACATTGATTATCAGGTTTGCTGTGGACCCACTGAAAGCCAAGTGTGCCAAGCGACCGGATGGATAGCTGCTCCTATATCTGAACATGGCCCTACCACCGTTACACTTGACACTTCCGGATGCCATGGAAACAACCACATCGTGGCGGGAGTCCGTTACGCATGGGAGGAAAGTCCGTGTGACTTCAAGAAATGCGCCGTATATGGAATGGGAACCAATCTTCCGGCTCCACCCTTTGTGAAGGAAGCTCCTTTTTAATTTAACCGATTTATCATTGAAAGCAAATCAATAAATTGCGTTGCTTATAAAAAAAATTAGTATTGATATAACAGTTTATGCTATCTTCCATCCGGATGGGCTCTCAGTCGAAGCGTTTGTCATAAATTCACTCGTGCTTGAATGCATTTCTTAGAACTTTTTTAAATGGTAGGGTTAATATAGAATTGGTCTCTGAATTGACTGGAGACCCACTCTTTGGCAACATTATGACACCGACCTTCTCGAGAACTTGTCCAAGAGGACACGATATGTCTCTTCAATTCTTACATTATTCCGACAACGATATTTTATTTGTCGCTGAAATGAGAAGAAGCCCGGATGTAGGTAGTCAGTTGCACATGTTTAATGGCGGATGTTACAAGCGTTGTGTTTTGCGTTGTCAGTTTTTTTAACGTTTTCAAGTGTGTTATACATTTTCCCGAGGTGTCCTTTGTGGCCATCGAGAATATTTAGATCGAGAATGCATATCTATTGCCTCTTGTATTTTGTATTTTGCGTACTATGACGCAAATTGTGAATTTGGTCGATTGGTGTTGGTGGAAATGGCGGAAGAAAATAACAATGAGGCCATGAAAGGCAATACTAAATTAAACCCTTCGAAAAGGAAAATGCCCGCTAAAAAGGACAGCAAAGCTCAACCACACCGCGGCGAGTTCGGATAGTACCGACTCGTAGATTTTGCAATATCTTCAAGACATACAAGCTAAGAAAAAGGAGTATGACAGTCTCATTTCTCGTGTCAAAGTGGTTGAAGAATACACGGCGTATCAAGACGAGTGTGCCGATGATTATGGTTACTTTCAGGTTTTCGCTACTGCAGAAGAGGGTGAGATTGTTAGTTTAAAGGACAATAAAGATGCATTTCATTCAGGGTTAAATCAGCATAAAATTGATGAAAGTTCCAGTCGTTTTGCTGGAATGACTAAACGTTTCAAAGGCAAAGAAATTACAGATGTCGTCATTGATGACACTTTAGCGGTAATGTGAACGCTTTGTTTCGTAAAGGAATGGACGAGACACAGTATGATTTGCTGGTGAAATATGAGACAAATGCAAGACCAGATAACTGTCAGGCTCTGGTAACTGTCAAATGCAACAGAATCATATGGGATTTGTGCTCTCAAAATGTGAAATGTGCGGATAAAAGAATGCAACATGCACACAATTCTTTGATTAAAGGCTCCATCCTGATAGCTAAAGCTGTAAACAAAACTGGCGCAAGTAGAAAACGAGGCCAAGGAGAAAGGAATAGACATCAGTTTGGTGGTTGATCAGTGCAATTATTTTTGTCTCTTTTCAGACATTGTAATAGAAGAATGTGTATGATAAAAAGAAAGGTTATTAATCCTGAAATGAAAAGTGATTGCAGTCATTTGTGCAATCCTAGTGTTCTATTCACTTCCGAATTGTTCGGCGATGTTGTTTCTAAAACGGCAAAGGAGCTGGAAGATTTTGCTAGAATGGGATATAGGATCCAGCACAACAGTGCGAGAGGTTTTGGTATAGGCCGTACTCCATTTCGTGGTCGACTTTTCCGGGGACTTGGTTTTCGCTCTAGAGGCTTTCTGCAGGGTATAGTGGCGAAACAAAAAACTTCAGTCGCCAACCCAGAGGAGCGTACAGACAGTAGAACAAGTAACTTCGATTTCACAATTTCCGTTGATTTCTAACGATAATTTTGAAGGGGGTCGATTTAAATATTTTTCCTCTAAATGGGAACACATCATTAAAGATGAAAACATCCTAGATATTGTTAAGCATTGTCATTTTTAATTTTTGAATGACAAATCACCTGTACAAATATCTTTTTCTAAACGAGAATTTAATCAGTCTGAATCTAATGTTATTGATACAGAAAATGCTTGATGAGAAAAGGATTATTTCTGTTAGATATCACCAAAAGCAATATCTTTCGCCTATATTTTAACGACCGAAAAAGAATGGATAATTTAGAATGATTCTAAATCTAAAAAATCTGAATGAACATAAACCATTTCAAAATGGGTAATTTTAAAATTGCGTTAAATTTAGTTTCAAAAGACATGTACTTTGGGTCAGTAGATATTCGAAAAGCATATTACTCCATTCCTCTTTCTAACAAACAACACATATATTTTCGTTTCCTATGGAGAGGACAAATATATCAACAATTGACTATGCCTTTCGGGGTTGGGACGGGGCCTAGAATTTACAGTAAATTGATGAAATCAGTCTATGCAAAATTGCATCAAGATGATCATGTGATCTCTGGGTTCATTAATGTCAGTTTGCTGGGTGCAGAAAGTTATTCTGATTGTAAAATCTCTGTCAGTGCTACTATCGAGCTGATGACAAATTTGGGGTTCATGAATACTTATGAAAATAAGTGTATTGATTCCTATACAAACAATAATTTTTCTTGAATATGTTATTGATTAAAACACATGGTTGTTTATCTTCCGGTAGAAAAGAAGAATAACATTAAATATGAATGTGAAAAGCTGTATAACAGTAACATAGCTACAATAAGAGAAGTGGCTATGATTATTGGATTATTGTATCTTCTTATTCTGCAGTAGAAATTGGAAATTACATTACAGAGAATTAGAAAGATCAAAATGTGTTGCGTTGCATAAAAATCATGGCAACTATGACTCAAACATGCAGATCACAACTCCAATGAGATCAGAACTTAAGTGGAGGATAGAGAACATTCATCAACAGGTTCGAAATATTAGACGGGGAAATCCCCAAATGTGTATAAGTGCTGATAATAGCAATTACGGTTGGGGTGCTGTAATGTATGAAATTAAGATTGGTGGCAGATTTATCGAGACAGAGCGCCTTTACCACATAAATTTCCTTGAACGTTTGGCCATTCTTTTTGCATTGCAAGCCTTTGAGTCGGTAATTTCAAGTAAATGGGTAAAGATATTGACTGATTCCAAAACAGCTGTTAGTTATGTAAATAATTTTGGAGGAGTCAAGTCTCAAAGTTGTAACCAAATTAGCCAAAATATTTAGCAATGGTGTTTAGACCATGATGTGTGGATAACTTGTTGTCACAATTCCGGGAAACATAACATTGCTGATGAGCCTTCTCGGCATTTCAATGTTCATCTAGAATGGGAATAACATGAAACACTGTTTAAGAATATATTTTGTTTATGGGGAGTTCCTAGTGTAGATTTATTCGCTTCCAGGCTTAACAAGAAACTAGAAGTGTTCTGTTCTTGGAAACCTGACCCAGATGCAAGTGTTATTGATGCTTTCAGTTTGGACTGGAGTATGTTTAATTTAGGTTATTTTCTCTCCTTTCTGCCTTATCGGGCGCTGCATTCAGAAAGTACGATCAGACAGATGTCGGGCCATCATGGTCATTCCACTATGGGTAATGCAGTCCTGGTGGCCACTTGTGATGCTGTCAGTTGTGGACAAACCAGTAATACTCCCTCGAGTACAAAAACTGTTAAGTCTTCAGCACACAGACAAAAAACATCCATTGGCGCATCGACTTCTGATGATAGCATGCAGAGTGTCACGGATTCCTTTAGAAGCAGAGCATTTTCGAAACAGTCAACCAAAAATATCATTGCGAGCTTGAGAACAACAACAAAATGCGAGTATCAAGTATATATTAACAGATGGTTTTCGTTCTGTGGTGAAAGGATGATCGATACCATGTTTGTTTCTATAAATGATGTGGTTGAATTTTTAACAATTGAATTTAAAAAGGGATTATCATATTGTTCAATTAACACTGCTAGGGCAGCACTGTCTTCTTTAGGTATAACATTAGGACAATTCTCTGCATAGAATCATCCTCTGGTAATACGATTCATGAAGGGAGTTTACAATCTACATCCACAATCAATTGAAATACATACTAATATTGTCACCTGCTAGACATCTTAGTTAGAAGAACTTGACATTAAAGCTTACAATGTTGATGGCACTTGTGAATGCAGCTAGGATACAAACTTTACATTTGTTAATTGTTAATGGTTTACAAAAGAATTGTTCAGAGTTTATTTTACAGTTTGATAGTTTGTTGGAGCAAAGCAGACCATGCTTTGATTGTTCAAGTTTTCATTTAAAATCGTACCCTCCAGACAGGAGGTTGTGTGGGTATACTGTAATGAAAGAATATTTGAAACGTACTAAGGACTTAATATGTGAATCTGAGCACAAGCTATTAATAAGTTAAATTGAACCACATAAAGCTGTGTCACGTGACACTGTGTCTAGATGGATAAAGATAGTGATGTTAAGGTCAGTAATAGACACAGACATTTTGGGGCTCATAGTTTGCGTGCAGCAAGCACACCCAAGGCTAAGAAATGGGCGTGCCAATTTCCGTTATCATGAAGAAAACTGGATGGTCAAGCAAAAGCACGTTTCGAAATATAATGATAAAGAAATAACATTGGAAGAAAATGTATCAGAGTCTATACTGCGAATGTAGAAGTAAGTTACAGTTTTACTTTGCTGCAGTGGTGAAGGCTGTTTTTGTCATGATGTTGCTTTGCAGTCTCATTTCAGCGACGAATAAAATATCGTTGTCGGAATAGAATTTAAAAATTAAACGAGATTTACCTGGAAGTATAAGTTTCATTGTAATTCTAAGAGACAACGATATGATTAGGAGATGAAATGTCTCCCTCCCACCCCTACAACAAAGGGACAGTGATGTACTAATTTTCACATTTTTCTTGTTCATCATGACAAAACTTTAAAGACTGACTACCTACATCCGGGTTACTTATAATTTTATCTCCTCATCATATCGTTTTCTTTTAGAATTACAATTAAACTTCTACTTCTAGGTAAGTCTCGTTTAATTTTTAAATTATTCTGAAAACATTCAAAACAACGCACGAGGAAGAACAAAACAATGAATCAGCTCTTCTGCGGACCTGTCTATTGCCTACCCGTTCTTGTTCATGATCAACAACATGTAAAAAAAACAACCTACTGCTCTCAATTGTCTAATACTATTGGGACAACATGCTGACCGTGTATTTGCCAAGCCAGCATAAGATCTACATCAACGATGTATGTGTCATTAATCCGTCCAATCGTATAGTTTTTTGACAAATGACTGATCTGTTATGCAACAGTTCACTTCAGTTCACCAACATTTCCTACTAATTCACAACGCTAGCGATTTATTATGGACACGTTTTATGTTGCATTTGCTCGGGTGAATTTAATATCAATGAGCATACACATTGCATTAAAAGGGCACTTTCAATACATTTAAGTTGCCGTGAATATGGACGGATATAGTGTAAACCTCAGTCGCCGGACATTGTACAATTAGGCATGCGAAATACTATCGAACGAAACCACAGTGTGAAGCATTGCATTGGTATACTTATAAATAAAACAGTTTTTATATATTGCTAAAGACCAATAAAATGGATGGAAGGGCGTCTGGGAAACAGCAATAAGTGTACAAGCCAATGCTAGCGATGTACGACCAATCTGAAAAATAAACGTTTAGATATCGTGTGTGATCAAACATACAAAATAGCATAACAGTGCATTCGATAATGGCTATGGTTGTTTTTAAAAGATAACACAACATGTGTACATGAGTGTGATATACTGATATAATTCGTATCAGTGACCTGTTTTTAATGTTCTGCTAATTGACACTATACCATTATATAAAATGTTTATGATTATGAATATAATTATTATATCTAAATAATTACTTCAAACTGTCAAATTGACAATTCAAATTTTATATTAAAATAAAAAACATGGAATACTTACAATTGTAGAAATGTCTTATACAAATATACAAAGCACACATAGCAATGTTCAATAACTATATGTGGTTAATAGCCATATAAAATGAATCGCCCAGACGATTTTCCATTAGTCCCTATTAAAACGAAATATAAAAATGAAGACACTTTCAGGCTAGACTGGATTTTTGTTTTGTAGAAACTTCATTTAAACAAAAAAATCCATAAAAACGTCGTCATCAATTAGCCTAAAGCACTTTAATGAAGCACGGTTTATTCTAAAGACCGGCATTTGTATATTTAGTATACATTAATGCAACTAGGTATGCGTATGTATATACTATTATGTTGTATGTTTTTTTTGCATCTTTTTCGGAATTTACTGTGATGCTATTGTTTATGTTTTGAAATGTTTTTTAGTATGTAGTCTGTTACGACGGTTTCAATAAATATTTTCATTCATGGAATTTTAAAAAGTTTTTAATTATGAATATAAAACCATTTTATACTGCACAGCTATGAATATATATCATTTACTCTAGTTGAGTCGGTTTCAAAAGTCCAATATAACTTACATCTTTGTTACATTTCGTACAAACTTTGTAAATCAAATTTATTTGATTTACTTGAATAAGGTAATAAAGACTACTCATCGGTACATCATGACTTCCCGTTGTCTGATTTAAGGGTCAGCGGGAGATCTTTCGGGAAAAAACACACGGACAAAGGTCCTGTTCTCTAAACCGAAAACATGTCTCCTCCGCCGAGTTAGTTGTATACACAATGGCATAAGTAACGTACATGTACCCGAACTACAGGACAAAAAAAGAACCCACTCTCTGTTTCCATGTTTCTATGGTGGTGCGCTACGAAATTACTAGTTTATATGCGGTTACTTTCAATTTGGTATTATTCGTCTTTGTTTCGGTTTGTGTAATCCAACCATAAATGTTCACATCTCCTTTTTCTACCGATATTTATGTTACTGAAATACTAAGTGTTGCAGAATATTGAATGTATTATATCGCTTCCTGAGTGGAATATTGATAAACATGCCATATATAACACGGGTCATATCGTACATAAGCTGAAATCTCAGCAAAATACCGCCAATCGTGGCACATGGGTCCCATCGCACGTGAATGTGAACGTTTCATAAGGGTTCGCTTTTCGCAACATAATGACATGTTGTGTCGAGTTGCTTCTTTGGAGATAAATTATTCTCATATACCAAGCTTTTGGCCATGGTCATGAAATGGTAAACTGTATACAGAAAGGCAATTGTATTAGCGGCATTAATCATAAAATGGCTGAAGGCACTGAAGTTGTTCGTTCTTGCATAATTTAAGACGCAACTCAGTTTTTAAAATTAATCGCAAGTTTGAAATAAACACAAGCCATTCAAATTTATAAAGTGTGTCTTAACGCACGCGTCGAGATGTGTGTTCACTTTTTATAATCTTTTTTTATTTTATAGAGATATCTCAGACAAAGTAACAGCAACATGGCCGTTTCTGACGTTCTGAAAGCATACAAAGTATGATGAAAAGGATAATACAAACTGAATATACAATTTGCAATCGTTATCATATTAAATGAAAATTGTTGGAATATCGAATACCTCTTTCACTAAGAGTATAATTTCATGATAGAAATTCCCTGTACAAAACTTTTTATTTTTGACACCATATACAAATTTGAAATAAACAATAATATAATTGATGAAAAAAAAATGAATATGCGAGCAATACTTTTAATCACGAATTATGTAGGTATAAAGACAGCCCTGTTGACCCGTTCTTTGTTGTTTATGCATTACTTGTTACTCTAGCAGTTCACACGGTGTCATCAACTCTGACCTAAACATGGGTATAGAGCACTAATGCGCTTTTTTGGCGTAGCTGTTTTACCCAGCGTTTCACATTAAATGACGTTGACATAACGCCAGCAGACAGGCATGAAAAATAATGATAGTAATAATCTCTTTATTTTCCAAAGGTAACTCATTAAGACAACACATTGAAACAAAGTCATACCAACAGTTTAACAATGGCAATCTTATTTTCAATTAGGCCTTCAAACAACAATGGTATTTATAATGCATTTCTGCTTTATCGTGCGAACATGTAGACTTTGACGGGCATAAGAGTACTGTAACAGTGTAATATAAGTGTCATAAAAACAAGTCTATTTCATGACTTCTCTTATACTATAAATTTCTCTTTCAATATTGAAGTGGTCTCAAGGAACAATTATTTATTTACATAAAGTTTTTAAGAATATTAATTTCTTGTTGATTTCATGTTCCCATATGCACACACTCGCACACAAGCAAGCACACACGTACAAGACACACACACGCTACTATTGATTTTGTAGCATACAGAGGCACATCTACTGATAACTTGACATTATGGCTTTCTAAACTTTTGTTTTCGTGTTCCAGACGGCCAAACAGTGGCATCTTCTAATAAATACACAACCGTTAATACTTTTTTTCTGTAGCCGTTAAAGCAATGTAGCTTCCACTAGGTGGCTAAAATAAACGGGATTGTTCTTAGCGATATTATGTTATGCAGACTTGCACACACGCATACACACACGCACATGCATACACACGCGCACGCACTCACACACACGCACGCGCGCGCACATACGCACACAGGCACATTCGCTCTATTTAGTTTGTTTCAGAATGTTTTTGTTCATTTGTTTATTAAAAGTGTATGTTATACTATTTCTTTTATGGCAACCCTTTCTTTTTTGTTATTGTAAACAGTTTTATTTATCATGTGTACCTGCTATTTTTGGGGTGTAAATAAAACATTTATTTTAAGGGTCGCGTTACAAATACTCATTACACAGTGTCGGTAAAAAAGGTTGAGAATAACAAATGCATTGTTGTTGTTTTAAATGACAGTCAAAATTGGTAGTTATATTACAAAAGGGTTAGCATCATCAGCAAAACGTACACTTATGTTTCAATGAATTAAGGTAAACACATTCAAAATATGCTTTCTTCAAGAACTACACTGACACGCTGATGAAGATAATATATCTTGGGGTAATCAATGGGGAGGAGATCTTTTTTTTAGAGGAACTAGTTCTAACTCTCTATGCATTGCATCTTATCAAGAAAGATTTAGGTTTCAAATACAATATTTACAAATTTGAGGAAAGTATAAGAGGCAGGCTACAAATATTGAAAATATTAATACAAGGGAAACTAATTGTTATATTTAATATGTACGGTCCAAACACGGATAATACGGTTTGTTTTAACACCTTGGATATACGCACATTATACAGAAGTATAATGAGCATTCACTAATCTTTCGTTATTACCTATAATTTAGATAAACTGAACGGTTGATCCAATACAAATAAAAAAAAGGTAACAAACAATAAATACAATAAATACTCTAAAACAATGATCTATGTGATATATGGTGTTTAAAAAATCAACATAAAAAAGTTAACACATGGCATCCAAACACGCGACCGCCTATATTTTGTCGCTTAGGTTATTTTTTAATATCTCAGGACATTGTAAATTGTCTTGCAGATTGCAACATTATTACAGGGTTCATATCAGACCACTCAATAACATCAATTGAATTAATTTTACATTTATATTGCAGAGGCCCGGGGCATTTTAAAATACATTATTCATATTTATTGGAACAAGAATATCAAAGTTTTATCCGTGCGTGTATATCGGAAATTGGACATATCAACCGCGAAGCTTATCCAGATACTTTATGGGAAATAATTAAAGGAAGCATACGACACGAAACCATAAAATATGCCATCAAAAAACATAGAAGGAAAACTAAACACTAAGAAACACTTAAATGTAATCAAGAAATACTGCGTTACATACTATTTTAGAACCTTAACGTAAATGTGATTTAGAAGAACTTTAAAGATTGAAGAAGCATTTGACTCTTGATAAAATAATTTTCCCAGTAATTTACGGGGAATAAATATTATACGGTCTAGTTTAATCAAATTCATTGATACCACAAAAATGTATTATATACTTGACGTGTAAATATTTGATCGCGCAATTTAATTTTCGTAAGTCCTGCATTAACAATTAGACATTAAATACGCAAATTACTTTAAATTGCATTGTAGTAGTTTTATTTTGGCACTGATACACACATCATGGTGAGATACAAACAAATAGATATGTATACTAACAAATAAAGACGAAAGATTAGTTAAGTAATACATGGCACAATATAACACTTATCATTTCAAAAAAATAAATATTACCATGAGATGTTAACCATAACCAGTCCTTGAAATTTTGGCAGCCTGACACAGGAAGTCATGTTACTTGTATCAATTGTAATTAATACCGTGTAAGCACAAAAATACTAGTTCAGTTAGGAATGCTTAACGAGATCACATAATATATATCACATGTTCATGAGTATCACATTTAATGTTGCATCACAGATTTGTCAGTCATACATTAATTCAACTACTTTGAAGACATTACATATTATTTAAAAAAATGCAATGATTTACGATCAATATGCAGTAAAGTAAAACATGGTCAATGTTCAACTAACATTGGAATAAAACATGTACAATGATTAAGGCTAAGTTAAAATGACTGTGATAAAATCAACTGGCCATTAAGTGAGTTTTGATGGCATGCTTAAACGAGTGGGAAGATTCCATATCCCTAAGTGATTGTGGGAGACTATTCCACAGAACAATACCATTAAAAGCAAAAGATTTCTTACCAAAACTTCCAACTTTTGGTAAAGAAAATCTCCCAGTGTCACAAAAACTATAACTTCTATCAAGTGAACCGGTCAAAGGGAGTGCAGACACTCTAGATAGGGTACATCGGTCATGGCCAAATTCAAGGGTACAAAATGCTCCTTAAGATATTAAGGACATGTGTCTGACTTAATCTTATGACCATGACATAGAGTTAATTGATCTACTTTCTTAGAAACAGGTAACCAGTTCAGTGACTTAAATTGTTCAATACCAACATAAGACCTGCTATGCATATTTATGACAAATCTGATCAATTTATTTTGGGAAGTCTGAAGCCTAGTTTTCCAATATTGAGTCAAACTAGGGTACCAAAAAGAACAAACATAATCAAAATGACATTGTACCAGGCACATAAGCAAAGTTTCCCTAGTGCGAAGATCCAAATATTTACTTTTTCTGTAAAAGAACTTAAACCGGGTATTTGACTTTGTTTGCATCACGTTTTATTTACATGTATAACACAATGGCTGAAATCATGTAACACGTGATATATGCAAAAATACTTTATCAATGTGTAGTTTGTTTCTACTATTTTAATTAAATTCGTGTTGCATGATATTTAATCCTGTTTAGTATGAAAACAAAGGCGGGTCAATAGTGTAGTCATTAACGGGACATATAATTTCCTCTATATACCGTTGCACCGTTTCAGTGTCATTAGTTTGCATCGTAGTATCAGCACGTCTATCTGACAGAAGAGAGACGAAGCATAAGCGTCGAGATTTCTTCACAATTCTGTCGAATCAAAGTTTGGAAACTTTATCAAATCTAATCTATCATTGACAGTTATGTATTGTGTTGCTTATATATTATTTTGTCTAAATAAAGTCTCTCTTAAACAGGTCTTTGCCTCTTATTGTCATTCGTGAATGTGTCTGATTGTAAATTATGCTCGATATACTTCAAACGTTTCTGTATTTCCAAGAGTTGATAGTTATTTGAATCGCAATCGTGAAGACTTCCGAGTCGTGTTAACTCCAACTTTAAACTTTCCAACGTAACTTTTGCCTTGGATATATTGCCTGTTTTTTCGTAAGCATTAGCAAGGCATTCGTAGCAGTCACTTATAACAATGGTTTGAGGACGTTGCCTCAGGACATTATCACTGAATAATAACACTTGTTTTCCAATTTGTATACATTTTCGATAGTCGCCCTTCTTGGCGGCAACTTTTATTACATTGACCAAGCTTTCCACGTGAGGTGTACCACCATATGTCATAGTCCCTCGTTCCTGTGCTGCTTTATCAAACATGTCTGCTGCTTTGTCCAATTGTCCTTGTTTTAAATACACTGTGCCCCACGTATCATTTATGGTAGCAATTTCAGACAGTGGAGGAAAATATTGCCTTGATACAATTACCTGAGATTCTTCCAGAGCCTGTGTTGCTTTAGCAAATTCGCCAACGGCAATGTAAGTGTTCGCAATATTAATCAAAGAATCAAGTTGTGATAAATCAGCGGCCTTAGACTTTTTCTTTATTTCAAGTCCTTCTTGCAAATACTTCATTGCCGTCGCTTCGTCATGTTTTTGGTGGTACATGCGTCCAATATTGTTCAACGCCGTCCCAACATTCGGATGATGATGTCCTAGAGTAATTCGACTTTTTTGGAGAGAAGAGAAGTAGTATTTCTCGGCTTCTTTGAATCTGCCTGTTGAATATATAATTATTTAATCCACATCAAAAGCTGCCCTACGATAGCGCGCTCTACTTTTCTTCGGCTTTGATTGTGTTATGTACATTTTCTGTCAGCACCCTGATATAGTAATTGTGAAGACATATTTTATGGTGAATATCTGTAATAATTACGTAGTTGGTTATAAGTAAAATTTAAACTGAAATTTAGATTGCAGAAGAAACGTGGCCATGCCACAACACTAGATCGTTGTATCAAATAATTAATTTAAATTTAAATATACAAACCCCAAAAACGGTTGTTCATATTGTGCCCACGGTTGATCACTTAGAACAGACCAATAAACAGGAGACAAAAGACTAACCTATATTTTTCGGTGTGTCAAAAACAACGTCTAGGCATCTTTGCATTTTTAAAGCAGGACATACTTGCCTAACTTCGCTAGTGCGGTTCCTAAACTGTTCAGCGATTGTATAGCAATAAAATTGAATTGCTTCCCGGAGACGCTCGTTATAGCCAAGGACTTCTTGAAATTACTGTAAATACCAGTATTGATATGAACATAAGAAGAAACACAATACATAATAGTTTTCTAAGAAGATACGTCAAGGAGAACAGCACGCTTACTATATTAAAGGGCCGTCCAACAGATTTGTGCATGTATTGAAGCTTGTCATTAAATGCTTTAAATGCTTTATATTGATAAATTTAAACATTTGAACTAAGAATATCCAGTAAAAACAAGAATACAATTTAAAAAAGGAAAACAAGTAACCCTCAACAAGGCTCAAACCACTGACCCTGGATTCCTGGAGTCCTTGAGTAAAAAGCTATCCGCCTAGACCACTCGACAATCCACGCTCATGTTTGTAGAGGATGTATCTTTTAGCTATATAAGCAATCCTCGTAGTTTCCCAAAATATCGTTTCGCGTCGATACGACGCTTTACCTGTTGAACGGCCCCTTTGAGTACAAGTATCCACGACCAAGTTATTTTTGCGATGAAAGCTTGAATGTCATAGAGTTTGATAGAGTTTATTCAACATACATTAGGCTCTAAGCCCATGAGTAAACACATATTACAACACAATATATTCACAAATGGTCAATGGCGTACATAATTTTCAACAGAACGTAGATCAAAATCTTAATACAACAAATTCGTATACACTTTATCGTATATTGTATTTTTTATATTTAAATTAGATAAATAAATGAAAGCACTTGGAGAAAAACTATTGATAATATAAGTCAGCTTTTAATTTAAAAGCTTTAAAAACAAAAATAGATATATTTCGTACACTTTTTTCATTGTCAGTCTGTAAGAGGTCAATACACTTGATCATGTGTGTGTTCTTCCAATAGTATTTATTTATGTATATCTTACGTAAATTAATAAATGTTGGGCATTCAAGTAAAAAATGAAATTCATCCTCAAGGACGTTACAGCGTTTGCATGTTCTATTGGATCTTTTCAAGCTTGTGCCATCTCCCTGCTTCCACTTCAAGTCTATGGACAGATACTCTTAAACGAGTTTACGCCATTCTGAATTTTGAGATATTTACTTCATTTAAATATGGTTGGAACTTAAAGCTACAACAAAGTCTATAGCTTCTACCTCGGGTCGTGTTTTCCATTTCATTTGACCAGGTTTGCAAAAACATATAAGAAATTCGTTGTTTAGCTATGGATAAAGATATATTAATATCTCCTACGCCTTGAAAAAAACATACTTCACTTAAACCTAATATGTGATCGCTAGATGTTTGCAGAGGAATATTTACTGCTTATATGATTTAAAATATCATATGTATCAATAATAACTTACTTGATAGCTTCTTCGTTTTCATCCTGATGCAACAAGTTATATCCGATCCGCTGATAAGCAGTTGCTAGCTGAAGCGACTTTCCACCACGTTGTAGTATGCGAAGAGCTGCGCTGCATTTTATGAAGCCCTCTTTGAAGTTTCCCTGCACATATAATTATTGGAATATAATCACAGATCAATAAACACTTCACAAGAAAAAAAAACGTTTTCAAAAGATATAAATTGCTGAGTGTGTGATACTAACAAAGCGCATACTGAGTGTTCGGCACATTTGTTGACCATTTTGCGGCTTTAGTTTTAAAATGGTAATATGCATATATGCTCAAGAATTACTGTTAAACTATGACATGCGTGCGATATTAAAATATATTAATTAAATTGACTAACGAATACACTATAAGGTACCACACTTTCAAGCAGCCGTTTTGTGCATGTTTACAGATATTGCATATTACCTTGACATTAGTGTACAAGCTTCCCACTGCCAGATCAATAACAGCTTTATCCATTGTTGTGCCGTACCTGTCAGCTGCGCGGTGACATTCACTATAAAACTTCTCCGCATAACCTTAAAATTGTTAATTAAATATTGTATTATATTTGCTGTACGGTATGTGATGAAATACGATATGTTTTGTTTTTTCGATGCCATGCATTGTACTTCTTCAATACCATGCATTCGATTCCTTCATTTCATTTGAAATATACAATGAATGCTTTGTCATAGCTCATTACAAATCATCAAAACAAACAATACATGAATAAAGAACCGTTACAACTTACACATGTGTGTTATAACAAATAATCAATATTGACAATATTTTAATACTCATGGCTACTGACTCGTGTACAATATTTGAATAATTATTTTTGAATACGAATTATACGGAATTTTACGCTAGTCAATTTATTTAAGAGTATGTATATATATATATCTATCTATATATATATATATATATATATATATATATATATATATATATATATATATATATATATATATATATATCAATCACCTGAAAGATATCGCTCAATAAACTTCGAAGATTCAGTAGCCATTTGGATGAAGAACGTGTATGCGTCCTGTGTCGTGTACTGCATCTCCAGCAACAGCTTCTGCAGGTTCGGCTGCTCAAACCCAAAGTCCGCCAATGCGCTCGCATACTCTTGTGAAGAATACCGCCAAGAAATACTCCTCATCACATCTGTGAAGGTCTTAATGTATCGCACTCGTACTTCTGGAAGTGTGTGTAAGTTGTCAACTTATAAGCGCATATACAAGTAGCTAAATATCACGTTTAATAAGTTTATTAAACGTGTTCAAGTATCTGACTAAATGGTAGTATATATCTAACGCACCTTAAAATGCACTGTTACATATGTTACATAGATAGTTCAGTTTGTGTTGCTAACCTGGAATGTGTGCATTCCTGAGAGAAAAGAAGGTTTTAATACATTCACGCAAGATTCCCTGTATGTTAAAGCGCCTGCTTGTTGAATCATAATTAAGAAAGTGCCTTCGGACCATCGGGATAAGTACACGATGCTCTACATCAGTTGGGGCGTCTGAAAATGAACTTCATCTTTTCATATCACATATTTATAGTTTATGTTCGATTCAGTGTCACTAGTAATAAATGAACATGTGCAAAGAACATCTAGAAATCGTGAATTCATCCTCGTTAATTATACAAATGTGAACATATATATGAATTTTACTTCAATAATTATATGTGATTCTATAATATAAATAGTTCTTTAATATGTTACCTATGTGCTTGATTTTGGTTGAGTAAACAATATAAATCGTGTTAACATCGAGTGCATCGATATATTATTGGTTTGGCTTGACCATCGGACGCGAGCGCTAAGACACATATACAAAATCCTAGTAATATAAACACGGAGTGAAACACGAGGTCCTTAATTCGTGACAGTGTGACAATTGCATCAACGGCACGACACAACACGAAAGCACATAAAAGACGTTAACGCTATAAACAATACATACAAATTGCGAAATATGTTGCACTATACCGCAAACTAACCAATAATGGAACCAGCTTCATCCGCCGTAAAAGACCCCGGGATATAGTCAAGCTCGGAATAGCTGCTCCTGTGAGAATGACTTAGCCTGCTGATAAACTGTTGATACACGTGAGCTGAAACAAAATCATACTGCTGGGAGCTAATGAACACAAATCGACTCTTAGCATAGCTACTTCAGCGGCGCGTCAATTAGTAAGATTTTTGTTTGTCATTATACATGCAAGTCATGTAAACTTAAGTTGTTACATTTGTCGCGATTGAACAAGTGTATAGAATTAACTATTATGTGTGGTGGACTTGACTATGTTAATATGTTTTAACCTAGCATCATGCAAACAAATGCCATATACTTACAAACCCTGTCCTCCTCGGGGTAGAACTCTCGACTAAGTATCGGCAATCTACATTCCGCTAGTAGCTGTGCCATGTCTTTGGCTGTCAGCATACCTCGGTTTTCGCGCAGCTCTGACGCGATCATCAGTAGCAAAAGCGGCAGCCCCTCACTGAGATGTACAATTCTATCTAAATATTCGCCGTAATCAACGTCCCGGGCTTCTGCTTTCAACAACTCGGATGATTCGTCTGCTTTCAGTGGATGCAGTTCGCACACATGGTAAACATGCCGAACATTTGCAAAAAGAACAGTTGTGGTTGAGGTGAGTACAACTTTGACATTGTCAAATTTTATAAGATCAACACATTTTCGTATTGCGCTTTCGTTGTCCAGGAAATATTCCATATTGTCAAAAAATAATACATATTCTCTTTTACTGGATGACACTGCACTGAAAAGTAAGTTTTCCCATGATTTAATGTCGTTCGTTTGTGATTCAATAAAAAGTTTCAATTGCGCGCACATATTGACGTACATCTGTGTAATGTCACTTATCTCTTTAAAATTAACATACACCAATTCATCATACTGTGTTTTGACACTTATCAGGAACTCCTTCGCTAACCTTGAAGTACCAACAGTTCTCATCCCGTAAATTCCAAACATTCGCTTCGTGTTCCATGATGTTTGCAAATTTCGAAGCTCATCTGTTCGACCAATGAATACGGTCTCAAACTCGGCTTCTATTCCAAAACCCATGATTCCAACGTGCAATATGATCGGGTTACAAGGTGCTTAAAACCTGCAATATTTTGAAAAAGACTCTTTCAATTTAGTATATATGACAAAAGCAAATAATAAGTATAATTCCCTTTTGCATCATAATGTGTTACACTAATTTTCCTGTAATCTCCGCATAGTAAAATTTAAAGATTCCGCACCGTTATTACCCACACACTTGGAGGCTTTTCTAACGCAACACGCACTTGAATACTTTTCTAACACTATTCAAACTTGAATGTTTCAGTTATGAGTAAAGATTTTGAGTTGAAATTACGCTTTAGCGCGTGTGGAAGTAGCTTACAATTGCGCGTTGGCTCATGAATTTCATACAAGCCATATTGTTTTGTTTTTTTTAATTAATTTGTTTATGTTTTTCTGG
Organism: Dreissena polymorpha; assembly: GCF_020536995.1. Lineage (NCBI taxonomy): Eukaryota > Metazoa > Mollusca > Bivalvia > Myida > Dreissenidae > Dreissena > Dreissena polymorpha. The sequence continues at coordinate 123,173,080 of NC_068357.1, read as the reverse complement.
TGTAAAAACCCACCTTAAATGATGACATTGAAATAAAATTAAAATTAGATCGCGTTTCACCATTACCACGTGTAAAGGATGAAACCATACCTACATGTACCCTACGTGCTTAAGCGTCCCATCGTCACGGATGAATGATTGTCTCTTGAGCTTGAACGGAATGCAGTCAAATGATCATATGCACAATTGAAAATCAAAATATTTTCTCATTACTGATATATTCAAGTTTGAAAAATGTTGCGTTGGGACAGTCTCCAAGTGTAGTTCAACATCATCGATATAGGATCAAACGGGTACATTTTAACATGTATTCATACATGCATTTAATGAAATGGATTAATACATAAAAATTAGAAAAAAAACCATAAAATAACGCTGATTGAATAACTCCATTTGAAGATCAAATTAACACATAACATGAATAAAATCGAACTGAAACTTGCACAATGCTTTCTGCTTTCAGTGTAACAGCTATATACAATACAGTTGTTGTTTCTATTTTTATAGATTATCAAACCGCTTTGAACTCTATACTCTATACGACCGGAAGATATATCGGCTTAGTGAAGTGGGACATAGTATGATTCACTGTTAGCTTTATACACGATAACATGACATATGTAGTAAAGTTCAATCAAAATACACTCATTATTACTAATTAAATAAAAACGATTGTTCATGAATGAAAGTTTTGCATTTTTTATGAGTGAATTGTATAAAGAAATAATATAGCAAAGTTTTTTTACTTAGACTAAATTGAAATCGGTTTCTAATTGCTTGACATGACTGGTGGTTTCTGCAATGAATATATAGAACCATGGTCACATCATGACCTTTTCATGATCTATCTAAAGACTGACTCACTATCACCAGCAAGCTTCTGTACGTTTTGAATTTGGCGACTGGTTTACCGATATAAGTCCGTTAAAGGTGATCATCGAGGTTCTCAACCATCGTAGGTTACATTATACTAAATAATCGTATCATGTAGGGCTGAGCTCTCAGCCATGAATGCATGTTTAACACTTGAGACTGTTAATCTTGTTTTATCTTTTGGAAATATTAATAGGGAACGCAAAATGTGTTTATTACTTAATCCTTGAAATATGATAAAGTTGGAGAATACAGCAAAAATATGCACTGAAAAAGGTTACATTCCACTAGAAAACGACCGAAAAAAAGAAGGTGCAAAAACAGTCGATTTTGATTTGTGTAAAGTTTCTTTGTTTGTTTGAACATGACATATCGTTTTGATTGCTTAAATTGATTCAGCTAAGAATGCCCTTAAAGAAATGGTATGGTTATGGGGGTCTCAATGTGCAAAAGGTTGCATTAATTTTCACTCAAAGTTGTCGCAATTACATTGAATCATTTAAGGAAGAATATTAAGTATATTCTGAGCTTAACCATTCAGAAATCGATCGCAGACTGGGGTTTTACTGTCTCCGATAAGTAGGATATCAAGCTGAAACTCTCACATATGTCTAATTGGTTACAAACCAGATATCAATAATCCTCTATGAATTATAAAAATAACATCTACAAATTAGCACACATATGACAAGCGGTTCGAGGCATAATCCCAAGATACTAGGTTTTTTCATGAGAACCAAGGTTGTCATTCTGAGAAGTTCTCACCAGAACTTATGATCCCTTATGATCCCAAATGAAATCTTGTTTTCTCGTGATAACTTAGAATATCCGAGAGAACGACGCGAAAAGCTGTCGAGAACCTAGGTTCTTGTAAAAACCTTGGATATCAAACGAGAACTTTGGTTCTCAGAATGAGAACCTAGGTTCGCATGAAAAACCTAATTTCTTGGGAGCATGCGTCGCACCGCGCTGAAACCCGGGGTTCTGAAATAATAATCTAGGTTCTCATGATAACCTAAGTTCTAAGTTCCCTGAATAAAATGTGTCCCGTTTTCCAAACGAGCAAGTTTGCGCCGTCCGACGCGTAATTCTGGGAACCTATGTTCTCATGCGAACTATGGTTTCCAAATGAAAACCACGGATTTAGTATCTAAGATGAGAACTTAAGTTCTCGTCATGAGGACTATGGTTTTAACAGTTATTCTGGAAAACTAGGTTCTTATGAGAACTATGGTTCGACGCATAATCCCAAGAAACTAGGTTTTTCATGAGAAAATTGGTTCTCATTCTGAGAACCTAGGTTCTTACCAGAACTTTGGTTTTCAAATAAGAACCTAGGTTTTCGCCGTTTGATGCACAATTTATGATAACTTGGGTTCAGGTGAAAACCTATGATATCGAATAAAAATTGCGTTCTCGAAGCCATGTGCAATCTTCAAGCGAGAACCTTGGTTCTCAGAATGAGAACCTAGGTTCTCATAAAAACCTAGTTTCTTGGGATTATGCGTCGAACCGCTTGCCATATACACACGTGTATAGTTACATACAGTGTACGTGGCACAAGAAGTGTAAACATGCGTTGGTTCAAAATAGGTGGATGGTAGGACCGTAAAAACTTTCAAAAGTTGACCACAGCATGACTGTTTCGCAATCAAACAACTTCCATGTCTATGATGGCTTATAATAAGAAGCTAAATTAGATTGATTAGCACATCCTTATTTTCGCCTTTTTTTATCAAAGTTATAAACAAGTTTAGTTATGCCTGGCACATTTCTCTTTTATAAATCACGGGTTTTCGGCTTACAAGGTGAATGCACAATAATGCACAATAATGAAGTCTGTCTCGATATGATAAACATCAAATGTTGCGCAGTTTAATGGAATACATTCATATAAAAGCCTTTATTCCACGTATTACGAATGTGGTCAAGAAATAATACTTTTTAAACATTTTCCCAGGATATGGCCAAATACATCTAGTTTCATTTGAATTAATATATATTGTATTTACTAAGCGTTCTATATATACCAATTACGAGTCATAGAAAAAAACTCACACACGGAAGTTTACAGTTTACAGAGGCTGGCCATTTGGCTCTGCCCAAATCATTTTTTACCCGATACACGAAGTACGTCATCACAATTCACTAAACCTTGTTGAGGATATACAAAGAATTCATCCGCAGTAAAATTATTCATGTAAAACATGTGCGATATATTCGACAGTTAAAATCAAACCTTGATGATGATGATGATGTAGATGAAGATGATGATGATGATGATGTTGTTGTTGTTGATGATGATGATGATGTTGATGATGATGATGATGATGATGATGATGATGGTAGTGATGGTAATGGTGGTAGTGGTGGTGATGATGATGATGATGATGATGGTGGTGGTGGTGGTGGTGGTGGTGGTGGTGGTGATGATGATGATGGAATTTTATTGGAATGGCGTTATTTATTTGCAAAATGCATTGCCATGGTGTGTATATCAAAGTATTAAAATCAAAGCAGAATATAGGCAACCATATACACACATGTTGTCTAGTAGCATAGATTAAACAAAATACAAAATGCTCTTTTTTACATTTGTTTGGTACAATATATTCACACATGTTCATATACCAATATAGTGTTCCTGTGTCGTATGAATATATATTGTAGCGGGAAATTAATATGGAATATATTGTGACACAAAAAATAAAAACGAGCATTTTGTATATCGTTAAATCTATGTTACCATACCACATCTGGCGTTGAAATTTAGGCCATTGCAATAAGGAAAACTGATTTTTATATGGGTTAAATTTATTGTACAAAATACTTTACGAAACATTCGCTGATTTTGTTTATTTATGTGGCTTTAACTGTAAACATATAGGATATAGGCAAACCAAAAGGTTTAAATTGTGAACCGACGGCGTAAAGGCAGAGTAGATTTTGATCGTACATGTACGCCGGTGTATTTACCTATATGTCGATATAATCACATAACAGCAGTTTAATGTGTGCTTTTCAGGCATATGGGTGTTTAAATCCATCCACGCATGAGAGCGGAACTTAATTTGGGCCCATTAATGGACGTTATACATAAACGTACAATTCATAACTTGACTGTCGGAAGTTTCCGTACTCACTTTGTGTTTCATATCCAAAACTGATTTCGCGGTAAACCTCAACCATTTAAATTCGCTGACGGTGTAATGTTCTGAAAGTGCATTGTGCTTTTAAGTGAATATTTAATTTTAGAAATTTTTACTAAAATCAATTATAAACTGAGTCAATTTATTTAATTTGCTTACCTGTTTTGGTTTTACACCAGTGGTCATATAGTTCCAAATAGATTTAACGATCCACACGTCCACAACAGTCTATAATTTAGTTCACTTAAACACCACAACGTAATAAAACAAAATCACCTCGGTGTCGTTTATTAAAGAACTAAAAATAGATTAACCTCGTTATTCATTTCCTGTACGGCTTACCTGCGGTGACTGCGTTGTCACATTCGATTACATCCTGTATTTATATCAATACGTGCATATACACATTGTATTTATGGCAGAATCAGAGGAAGAGCTAATTAAAGGTTTGTCTTTGTTGGAGGAATAATGTGATTGATGGGAATTATGTGTTAACACAAATGTAACAAAGGTTATGGTTTTTAAAAAGGGTGAACAACTTAGGAGGGATATTGATTTTTTGTACAAAAAACAAGCATTAGAATTTGTCGAATTATTTACATACTTTAGAATTGTATTCACTAAAGGAGGATCTTTTGCAAATACTTTTGAAACACTTGCAGGTCAAGCCTCGAAGGCTGTTTTAAAGCTTGACTCAGGCTTAGTATTTGTTTCAACGATTTCAATACTTAGCAAATTAGAGTTGTTTGATCAGCTTGTTGTACCAATTTGAAATTATGGATTAGATATATGGGGCTTAACTGAGTCAATGGCAATTGAATTAGCCCACTTATATTTTTGCAAAAAAAACACACACTAGTAAATGTAGAAATTCAAACACAGACTTATTTTGTATATTTTGGGAACTTGGAAGAACATCCTTGAAAAGTAAAAGAGCCATTAATGTAAAAAGGTACTAGTTGAATATAATTCAGTTAGAAGATCACACGTATGTCAAGTGCATGTATAGCCACATGTGTGAGAATGTATTAAATAAACAAAATTCACATTTTTGGGAAAATCTGTTTTTCATCCCTGGTAAAGTCTTGATTCAACGATACTTTTATTACAAATTGGATGTCAGAACTTAATAAATTCCTCATGAGCAATAACTTACAGTCAGTTTTGTAAATTTGAATTGCAAACTTACTTAAAACATGTCAGTATAACAAGTTTAGATTTGATCTTTGTAGATTAAGGGTTTCATCTCATTGATTAGAAATTGAAGAAGGCAGATGGCATATTCCTGAATATTTTCCTTTTCAAGAGAGAAAATGCCAACATTGCAATGGTCTTGAGGATGAATACCATGTTTTATTAGAATGCCTCTTATATGATGATATTAGAAAATTATATACAACTAAATATTACAGGAGAAGACGAAACATGATAATTTATTCTTTTGATTTAATGCAATCTGATAATTCAAATACCAACAAATGTTAGCCATTTTTGTAAATACAGCATTTATTCAAAGAAACCTGTATAAATAATATAATGATTAATTGGTGTAATTTATTACTCAAACTTGAATTCTCGCTTTCTAGTAGATTCGTCTGTTATTTATGTTTTAACTAAAACATTATTAAATAGATTCCTAATGCTGTAATCCAATTGTCCTAGACCTTTGCATGTATTTAAACTTTATAAAACAACTAATAAAATGTGATAATGATTACAGTTAATGCCTCTCTATATGTTACTATGTTACTATAACATGTATACTCATGGACTGTATGTCTATTGCATCTTGAATTAACCATATAAAGCATATATCAAGACGTGTATACACGCTTTCGGATATAGCCTTACACATATTAACTTAACGGTGCAGCTTGTAAAAGCATAATTAAAATCGAAAAAAGCCATATTTCTATGTAAATAAAATACGCACCATTCAAGCAAATGATATGTATCAACCTGATATATATAATAATCATATAGATCCATTATCGCTCAACGTATTATTCATACATATTAATATCCCCGACATGAATAAAATGAGTGTCTCATTCAGGTTATTTTGTATTATGGAGTTTATTTCTCAAATGATCTATTTAAGAAAGTGACAAACCTAGAAAATACTTGAAAATGCATGTATAGTTTACCACTTACACACGATTTCATTATTAGTAATGATAACACAAGGTGCCCGTGTGCTCTCCACACTGACAAAACGGATGCTGCATGGACATTATGATACTCGACTTTGATATACTCGTTGTAAATTTCAATAAATACGATTTAACATCATTGATGCCAATATGGAACTAATATTGCAGAATAAATTACCACATACGATACGCGTATGTATAACGTGCGCGGTATACTTTTAAGGAAAAGTGACTGACTTTAGGCCGTCGGTTAACAATTTAAACATTTAAGTTTGCCTATATGTTTAAAGTTAATGATAAAACACACCAAAACTGAAATTTGAATGCGATAATGTTGGATTAGTTACGATGCTATCATGAAGTATAGATGTGTATGACGATTGTGATCAAGGAAAAAACCCAGCTTTGATCTGAATGTTCCCTTGGTGGTCCTATGCAAACTGAAAAAAAGGATATTTACTTTTTAATCGCCCAAAACTCTCTCTATAAGTGGGAATATATCGCTTTCCATCCTGCTTTCGGTCGGTTTGTCTGATGGTCGAGCATTCGGTCCATAAATCATTTCGTTTCTGCGCGATATCTAGATAATACTTTAGCCTAAGCTCATGCAACTTGGTTTGATAGTTTAAAAAAAATAAAACTAGCCATATTGAGGTTAACAGGTCAAAGGTGATCATTTGCCCATGGGCATGTAACATCAAAAAGAAGAACATTACATTTCCGCACGATAGCTAGGTAATCCATTGACCTTGGATCATGAATATTCGTATCATAGTTACTTGGGATAAATGAACCACGACTCTTTATTTGCAGGTCAATAGGTCAAATGTCAAGGTCATGAGGCTTGTATTTTAACATTCGAGTCGGCAGGATTTCTGTTGAACGTTTCAAATAGTATGTATGAGTCACGCTCTGGGAAACCTGGCTTAATGCATGTGCGTAAAGTGTCGCCACACATTAGCCTGTGCAGTCCGTGTAGGCAAATCTGGGGACGCTCTTTCCGCTTTAAAACTCCTCCGCATAACCTGAGAGTTGTTGATAGAATAAATTAAACTATTTACTGAATGCTATGCGCTGAAATACCATAATTTTATTTTCTTCAATAACAAGCATTTTATATCTTCAATACCAGTCATTTTTTGTCTACAATTCTGTTTTTGTTTTTATTAGTTTCATTTCCGTTGATATACATTCATGCTTTGTTACCGTTCACCTAGAACAATACATTTTAACTCAATTGAGTGTTTCTTTGTTGAGTAAGATTTTTTCCGTGGCACGTAGACACTTTTTGTTGGTGAAAAAACGCACACATTGTAATAATATTGATGGAAAACTGTACCTTTATCTGAATGACGACTAGCCCGAACAGTAGTGCCTTACACGTTTTTTAACGAATAATTAATAGTAGAGGCTGTGTAAGGGTATACCCGGACAAAATTGGAACAGTTTTGAAACGTATATTTTCTGAAAGGTTATAACTTGTAGATTCTGAAATCATAAAGTTCCCGAAAATTTCCATCCGGGATACCTAACAATCTAAGATGGCGTCCAAGATGGCGTCTGTGTTAATACTATGAACACCTATAAGGTTATTTCTCTAAAAGTATAACTATTTTTGTGCCTTAATCTTTAAAAATAAGGATATAATCGCAAACTTTTACAAATAGTTTGTTTTCATACTAAAATAACCATTATGGCGTCTAAAATGGCGGCCAAAATGGCATCCATTTACCTTAAAAAGGCTTTTTTCAAAATTATTTAAACAATTTACAGGATTTTATTGTGGAAATTGTGGCCTTCATTCACGTAATGTCACAACAATAACATGTGTGTACTTATCGTTCGTTTTATTAACTTGAAAATCCAATATGGCGTCCAAAATGGCGTCCAACATGTCTACAATGTGCCTTCAAATGACCTTTTCTTATATTATGTAATAATTTTCACTTAATTTTGAAGTGGAAATTATCAATATAATATACATACTGTCAAAATTAAAGTTTCAACTATAATATTTGTAACTGAATTCAGGTATGTACAACGTTTCAGGTATGTTATTATAGAAGTGGGTGGGGTACCGATATTTTTACGACATACAATTAAACAATCTTTTATTGCTTTTTTTGTTTAATAAATATTTCAAGTACATTTTTTTTGAAAATACACTTACCAATACTTACTATACTAATACTTGCATCATAAAGGGTAAAGATATAAACAACATTAGTCTTTCAGAGATCATTACCCTTTAAAACATATCATATAATAAAGTATACTTTCTACGCACATACTCTTTTAGAGTTTCAAAAGCAATTATGTTCCATTTCACCATTTGAATTAATCTATACATATTTGAAAACAGAAGAAAATTTGGTATTACATACTTCATACTTTAAAGTAATTCATTCTAAATAAAGATGATTACAAAATGTCCAAACCATATAACCCTTATCAAATTTGAAATTGTGGCATAAAGTCATGAATCCAAGTTTCAGCTCCAACACATGAACCAATTAACTTTTCTTTGAATTAACGACTCTGTCTGAATCCAACTATAATGTACTTATATAGACACCGTTTAGTCCACTGATTGGTTTGCACAGGATCCATCACAATGTTTACAGACACTACTGCATTTGAGTCCAAGTTTTCTGCAGGTACATATTGGATTGGCAGTCCAGGTAAATCATTTGTTGGCTCAAGGCATTTGGTTGAAACTTAGAATAGTCTAGGGTTCTGTAGCTCTTATCAGGAGGTTCTGAAATATGAATCAAGTGCAGTTGTCGTGCATTGAACATTCTTATGAGTACAAAATAACGAATTTGTCCAATACATAGCTGAGAATGTAGACCATAATATTTGTACACTGGATGGGTCAAACACTTTCAATGGAATGGGAATAATTGCAACCATTACACCAACGATTGAAACAAGTCATCAAGGTAACACGTGAAAATGTTATTGACGTTGATAAAAAAACAACAGAAATCATTTCTACAAACAAAAAAAACAACAATATGGAAGAGACGATATTCAGAGAGCTGGCAGATTTGAATGACATTGAGACACCTGATGCAGAGTTTAAATTTCTCTTAAAAATCACTCGGCCACTGAAACTGCAGTTCCCAGGTTGTTCTGGAATAATGCAAATGGTACAGAATGGAACACACCCAGGAGAGTCATATATCATGTTTATTCCTATGATTGTTAGGAGTGCAAGTGACATGTCTTGTATCTACTCAACGTTGCACATTGTAGCACTGCAATCAAATTCCTTGGATACAACACCAGTCCTTACTTTTGACCGACCTTTGTACTGGAAAGCTCTTAGCATAGTTACACATGATCCAGCTAAAAGTAAAATTAAATCTGTTGCGTTAAGGTTAGGCGGGTTTCACACTGAGTTGTGTTTCCGAGGCTGCATCGGGAGAGAATAGAAACCTCAGGTCTGAAAGAACTTTGAGAAACTATATATGCAGATAATACAGTAGGTCATATGCTTAGTTGAAAAGCTGTTAATAGGGCAGTAAGAGGCCATTTCCTTGTAGACGATGCTCTGAAATCTGTATTGTTTGAAAACATGAAAGGACCACAGACTGATCCCCAAGACTTAAACAATAACCCTTCAATTGAGACTGATCCCGGTAATGGGAACGAGGTGAAAATAACCGTTGAAGATGAAATATACAAGTTGAAAGACATTATGCAAACAGTTCTGAATGGAAAACAAATTCCTGACGCACTTAGTCATAACAGTACAATACAAGACTTTATATGGAATGATATTAAAATGTTAAGGCAAACCTCACACAATTCAAAGCTGCTAGACTTTGGTTGCAGTATATGGAGATGATAGATATACTGAAATGTTTCTTAAGGCAGAACAAATAGTAAACTGAAGTCTACACCTAAAAGCTATCCAGAAATTATTGCCCTTTTTCGCGTCGACTGGTCATAATCTATATGTAAAGTCAGCATATTTATATCTTCAGCAGATGTTAGCTTTACCAGACAACAATCACAAAGTCCATGAAGCATTTTGTGATGGATACCATGTGGTTCCAAGATGTAATCGCTATTGGAGAGGTCTTTCGACAGATCTAGTGATTGAACAGGTTTTTAATGCGAAGAATTAAATCAGTATGGGGGGGGGTCTGACGCGAGGACGCGGTATGACGGAAGCTTAGATTACTATCATTGGTTACTATCTGTTCAGGCAACAGCTGAAATAAATCGTGCAATTCAAGACTTTACAGATCAGAAAGTGGAGACAAGTGAACGAAGCGAGAATTGTACGAGACGAAAAAGACAGAAACACGCTTCAAGAATTTATAAATGAAAGGAAACCCTTTTCAGGAGAATCTCATTTGAGAATCATTGAAACAGGTGTTAAAGCAGACAAATTTGTAAATGCAGATATTGCAAAAGAAGTGGGACAAAATATAGGTGAAAGACATTAAAATAAAATATCAGACTTCAGTTTTAAGAGGAAAAAGACAGTGTAAACGTTAACGGTGAAGAGTTAAACGTTAATCCAAAACTTTTATTCCAAAGGCTTATAACTGTAGCTGACAGCTTTCAAGATGATGTAGAATGTATGTTAAACTTTACATAAGAACTTTCTGGGAATCCATCATCTTAATTCGAACCATCGGGCTTATTACGCGAAGCAGAGAAACCATTACTGGCAAATTCCATATGGGAACAAGGAGTATGTGGTGTAGATGAAATTTTAGATGACAATTTACAATACGTGTTGAATGGGGGCTCATTAATAAAAAAGATTCCATGGACCTGTGGAGAGACATTTAACACAATTTGTTTGCACTATACAGACTATGTATTAAGACATTATGGTAGGGCATGTGTTGTATTTGATGGATATGGTGGCGGTCTCAAAAGATGTGACACACAAGAGGAGAACTAAAGGATTATATGAGCAGAAAAAAAACTTTGATGACAAAACTCCCTTCAAGACTAAGAAAATGTCTGTTTTGTCAAATTTTGAAAACAATCGGAGATTCATTTATCTACTATGTACACACATGGGGGAGAAATAAATACGTGTTTGTCAATGCCAAAAAAATATTCAGACGTACTGATAGTTGAAACCGCCGTAAAGTATGCCTTAAATGTGCCAACAGTTGACAGTTGTAGTAGGTGAGGACACAGATTTGTTGATTTTATTATGTTATCATACTGACCAAAATGGAAATAACATTTATTTCACATCAGACCCGAAGAATTACTTGAAAAAGAAAAAGATATTGGATATAAAAAGGACCCAAAATGTATAAGCAATAGGCAATTGCAGACTCTTGCCTTCGTTCATGCGTTCAGTGAATGCGATAAAACGTCACGCATATTCATTATTGGTAAAGGGGTAGTTTTCAACAACAACGATGTTGACGGATACTCAATTTAAATCGCGGGCAAATGTTTTTTATCAGTCAGAATTGTTCTCATGATGAAATAGAAAATGCTGGGGAACAATCATTGAAGTGCGTTGTGTAATGGTAAAAAGAATGAAAAATTAGATAGCTTAAGGTACATACAATTTATTGCTAAAACAGCAAACGGTACATGTGTTGTACAAATTAAAACTTTACCCCCAACGCAAGCCAGCTGGAAAACACCACAGCTTTAGAGTGTAGCATCAAGTACAATTTTGAATTGGACATGAATCAAACACAGGTATTGGGCGCGTGTCCAAGTCACTTTAACACTATCAATATGTCATAAAACAACTTTTTTTCATATAAAAAAATATTATCAGATTTTTTTTTTAAAACAAAAGTACCTGTTGTATTTAAGGGTAGTTTTTTAATGAAGATATTTTATCTGAATATATCACATGTGTCAAAGTAAAGGAGACATACGTTTTTTCCATTGTTGTCATTTTATACTAGTTTATATTCTGATAAAAGGATTATGAAAAAAAATTCTGTGAAAACCGGTGCCTTTAAACATGACCCGTTTTCATAAAGTTCCAATCTGCTGCTATTTTTGATAACCATGATTGACCCATCAGAAAAAAACTAATTTTACGTGTTCTCTACTACAGTTAATATGATATGTTCATCAGAATGCACACCATACGCTTTAAAACACAACTTAAAACAGGCAATTAAATTCCAAATTGATATTGTGACCTTCAATTTGATTTTGTCCTTGACCTTGACCTCCAGTACGACAATTAAAAATGATAAAATGTGTTGATCTAATGGCAATTAGTTACAGGAGTATTTATGTTTCCATTCTCAATCATAGTTTTCGAGGAGTCAAATTTATGATTTTCCTCTATTTCTACATAGTTGATGGCTGCCATCTTGGATGCTATTCTTGCTGTTACCTTGGTAACCAGATATTGCTTTACTTCCAGCAGAGAACAAGTTTTACTTGTACTCTACTACCGTAAAGATTATTACATCAGAATGCACCATTTACTCTTGCAAACGTAACTTCTTTGTGGTAAAATGGGTAATTTTCTTCAAAATTTGACCTTTGACCTTAATATGACCATGACCTTGACCTCAAGTATGTTTAAGACAGATGATAACATTTGCTAATCTAATGCCAATAAGTTGCAAGTATTTATAATACTATTTCTAATCATACCTTTCAAAAAGTGATATTTCTGATTTAACCCCTGATCTTAACTTACGGCGGCCATCTTGGACGCCATCTTGGATTCTGAGGTTT